>NC_062544.1:132696234-132918734 GCF_016906955.1 Phacochoerus africanus
GGTGATAAAACTCATTTTTCCCTAAAGAGACAGCTAAAAAGTACCAGTTATACATTTATGAAGTACCAGCAATCAAAATTATGGATTTTCTAAAAGGTTTTTAACTACTTTTATTGAAAGGAAAATCGCTGTCTCAGACTTTTGTGACACTACTGCTAATAATAAATTTTACCATTTAGACATGGCCATAATATGGTAGACACTGTCAATAAAAGTATGGAGCAAAGACAATCTCTGTCTTTTAAGTGATGCCTTCTAATTACATGCCGGAAGTGATCACGTGAAATACCTAGGCTAACTAATGGCGCTTAAAATATAAGAATACAGAGCAGTGACTACAGTGATCTAATGTGCTGTGTGGG
Organism: Phacochoerus africanus; assembly: GCF_016906955.1. Classification (NCBI taxonomy): domain Eukaryota; kingdom Metazoa; phylum Chordata; class Mammalia; order Artiodactyla; family Suidae; genus Phacochoerus; species Phacochoerus africanus. Next base: position 132,696,597 of record NC_062544.1, read on the forward strand.
CAATGAATAGACAGTCAAAATTTTTTCTAATGCTTTCATAGCTTACAGGTAAAAACTGTATTTCATTTGCATTTCTGACTAAAATCTGTTGCCCCCCACCCCCAAATGTATTCCAATGTCCTTTGCTTCTTTTTGAGCAACGTGGTTGCATCAGGCCTGTTGTTTTTGGCAAACTTGTCTAAACTTCTATTGAACATTCTAGAGATCACTAGAGGGCACTGTGGTATTTAGGCCACTCTGACCTCTGAGGGCTTGGAAAGGTCTTGAAGTCCTATATAATCTCAGGAAGGTGAAAGGAGAGACATTTTAAAGGGCAAAACATGGTTTTTTGGTAGCACCCAGTCTTTATCACTGAAACAACTCAAAAGTGCATCAAAAGTGGGAAAGTCAGATCCATAAAAAATATTAAGCTCATTGTGCAAAACTCAAAGCCTGGTCACCTGGGATCTGAGCAGGTAAAACTTCCTCCTCCAGTTCTGGAGACTTAAATGGTGAGGCTGGAATTCTATTTGCATACACCCACCTTCCAGAAGGCTACTCCCTCTCCACGTGCTCCAGTGTCCCACACTAAGGAGAGGTAATTTCACTGCAGAACATTCAGCCTTGCAAGCCCAGAGCCACAAATGGGTTTGAAACAATTTATGATATCCGGCCTCCTTCGACATGTATTAGCATATACCTGGTTTCTTTAACATACACTTTGTTTTTCCAAAACCACAAACATAGTTGCTGGAATTTCATGTGGAAGTGCTTAAGGGGCTGGAAGTTAACACCTTTGTGATCCTTGCAGCCTCACGGTGGCTGCGAAACAAAAGCCTCTTTGTCGAGGCTTTCTTGAAATGTTTTCTTAACATGTTCCAAGTAGTTTTAGGCCGGGAACTAAAGTAAACAAGATGTTACCATGATAAAAACACTTGTGAAAACATTACAGGGCAGCGCACTTAGTAGTTTCTTTCACATAAAACTCTTCAGAGTTTTCAGAAGTGAAATCTGCAGAAGAAACATTTTTTTTAGAAAGTGAGTTAGCAGTGTAATGTCCTCTCCTCTCGAGGTCCTCAGCACCTCGACCTTTTTTAAAGGGTCAAAGTTCCACCTCTGGGCCTTCTCGAGCAACATTTCTCTCCCTGTCTTCTATGAGAGCACATACAAAATTTATTTTGGCTTTCACAAGTAAGGTACATCTGACTAACATGCAAAGGAATTTGGGTTTTGATTGTTTTGTGTGGTGTTTTTCTCCATGAGGAACAACCAAAACATAAAAACAAAAACAAGAAAAGCCTAAAGTCCTATCAAATGGATACTCAGCAAGGATACAAATATTATTAAAAAAAAAAAAAGATGTTATACAAGTGACTGTTGAAAAGAAAAACTAGGGGAAATGGAAATATTTTACCCCAACGCACAAGAGTACCCAGTATTTGTGAAACTATGGGTCTGTGTCTGATTTTACATTCTAAACTAGAAACAGGAAAAGGTGGTTGTGATTTAACCTTCAAATCCACTCCCCACCTTGCCCAAGAATGGCACGGGCTCTTTTTCAAAAAGAAAACGGCGCGTCCTGGCTGTGGTGCAACAGCATGGAGGGTGTTTTGGGAGCGCTGGGACACAGGTTCGCTCCCCAGCCCCGCACAGTGGGTCAGGGATCCACCGTTGCCACAGCTGCAGCTTAGGTCACAACTGTGGCTTGGAACTGATCCCTGGCCTAGCAACTCCATATGCCACAGGGCAGCCAAAAAAGGAAAAAAAAAAAAAAAAAGAAAGAAAAAGAAAAAGGGGAAGAATTATAGATCCTGTTTTTACTAGTGAAGACTATGTCTTTCTTCCACCTGGTTTAAAAAGAAAAAAAAACTGATCCAAGCAAGGTGAACTCTCTGAGCTTCACCTATTTGGATGGTACAGGGTTTGTTTTTGTTTTTCTGTTATCGGAGGATTCCAAGCAATGCAGGGCCAGCGGGTGGATTTCATTAGCATGAGCTTGAGGACCTGCTGGTATCAGTTTCCTCCAACAAACACCACAGTCACATGATAACTCACGGTGGATAGATTAAAAAAAAAAAATCAACACTAAAACTGCAACTTGTTTTCAGAAGAAACAGGGAAATAAATGCACACAATAGCCTGGGTATCTGCTGATTCTGATAAAGCGTCCCTCTGTTGGCTGGGAGGGAAAGACAACAGGATGGTTATTTGTACAGGATTTATCTTTGAAATCAAGGGCCCTGTGGTATACACCTCACCTTGGGAACAAATACTGCAGAAAGATCACAGAAGAGTGTCAAATCTCTGGTTCTGATTTACTAACAGTTATGATATTTCTTCCTCGGGAGGGAAAAAAATAATACAGGCTACACTTCTAGACCTATGAGCCCCCTCTCTCCCTTTCCCTTCTCTTAACCTCTCTCTCTGTTAACACTGGCATTTTATTGTCAGATGGGATTTTTATCCTGAACAGCTGATCCTGGCCTCTCTAAAAGCAACATCCTTCTGGCCTGAGCAACAGAAGATTGGAAAACAGTTACCAAGTCAAGTCAGTTACTTTACCCCTTTCATACTGAACCCTAAAAACCAGGTAGAAGAACCCAAACCCTATGCAAAGTAAAAAAAAACAAAAAAACCCAAAAAACCCAAAACCCAAAACAGAAAAAAACCTGGTGAATAAAGCAGCTGTACCAGACAGGCATGGGTATTTTCCCGAAATATGAATAAAAACGATGAGGGCTTTGTGAATCTCAACTAAAATAACCCAGGAGAGCAATGCCCAGGGAAGGCGAAAATGTGGCTCAGCTAAAGTCATAATGAGAGCAAAAATTTTAGCCCAAGTCAAAGGTCAGCAAAGTGGTCAAAGGGACATAGCCACGCCCAGTCCTTATAGAGGGTTTTATGGCTGCTTTCTGTGCTACAGTGGCAGAGCTAAAAATGGTTGTCTTAGAGAGCGGATGGCCTGTAAAAGGCCATCATGTTTACTACCTGATCCTTTACAGAAAAAGTGTGCCACCCCTACCTACTTTTTACCAGAAATCTGTACTTAAAATTTTTATTAAAGAACAGCCTCTTCTGACACATCAAAGCTCTGCATAGTCACAACCTCTTCCCTAGGTACAAAGTCAGAAATGTTTGAAGAGTTGAAATTATTTGTCTTTAAAAAATACATGTTAAGGGAGTTCCCTTCATGGCACAGTGGTTAGCAAATTGACTAAGAACCATGAGGTTGCGGGTTCGATCCCTGGCCTTACTCAGTGGGTTAAGGATTCGGCGTTGCCATGAGCTGTGGTGTAGGTTGCAGACGCGGCTCGGATCCCGAGTTGCTGTGGCTCTGGCGTAGGCCAGTGACTACAGCTCCAATTAGACCCCTAGCCTGGGAACCTCCATATGCCGGGGGAAGCGGCCCTAGAAAAGGTAAAAAAAAAAAAAAATACACATTAAGTAGATAAGAAAAGAAGTATGGATGTTTTTCAGGAGTGTCTGGCACTTGCCATGGTGGACTTTTTAATTCTCACAACCCGAATTGCATGTGCTGATGCTGAGGCTCAGAAATGATACATAACCAGCTTAATGAATGCACTCATAGAAAGTGGCTTCACTACCCATTCTGCCTTTCCTCAAGGGTTTTTTGGTACATCATGCCTTAAGCAGAAAGTATACACTTAATAAAAGGAACTGCTTCTAACTAGGTGGTATTATATGACAGGAGCAGATACCATGAAGCCAAACTGCCTGGGTCTAGATCCTGACTCCACCTTTTCTTTTTTTTTTTGGCCTTTTGGCCATGCCAGTGGCATATATAAGTTCCTGGGCCAGGGACTGAACTCACACACAGCAGCAACCTGAGCCACAGAAGTGACAATACCAGGTCCTTAACCCACTGAGTCACTGGGGAACTCTTTTTAAAACTGAAGCATAGGTGATTAACAATGTTGTGTTTTATATATATACATGTATAATGTCTTATACATAATGTTATACATACATTTAGTGTGTGTGAATATATATACGTATGTGTGTGTCTATATACATTTTTTTCCATTATGGTTTAGCACAGGATATTGAACATAGTTCCCTGGGCTATACAGTAGGACTTTTCTTTGTTTATCTATTTTATATACAGTAGTTTACACCTGCTAATTCCAAACTCCTAATTTATCCCTCTCCCACCTTTCCCCCCCTTTGGTAACCATAAATTTGTTTCTCTGTGAGTCTGTTTTGAAAATAAGTTTATACGTTTAACTCTACACCTCTTATTAGCTATGTGACCTTGGGAAAACTACTTAAACTTACTGTGCCTTAGTTTCCTAATCTGTAAGTCAAGAGTAATACTACAATGTTATCACTATAAGGTGGTTGTATTAAATGAGTTATATATGTAAAACACTTGGAATTGTGTCTGTGGCACAGTTCAAGGCTATTTAGTTAAAAACTCTTACCAGGGGAATATAAAATTAGGGGGATTTAGAAGACAGGTGAAAAAAAAAATGAAGCAACACCTAAATCAAAGTCAGAGCAGTATTACATTTTGTTGCATGTTCCTGTTGTGGACATGGGTATGATCCCTGGCCCCACTCAGTGGGCTAAGAATCCTGTGTTGCCTCGAGCTATGGTGTAGGTCACAGATGCAGCTCAGATCTGGCATTGCTGTGGCTGTGGCACAGGACGGCTGCTGCAGCTCTGATTCAACCCCTAGCCTGGGAACCTCCATGTGTCTCGGGTGTGGCCCTAAAAAGACAAACAAACAAACTGTATTTTATTGAGTAAGACTGCCTTGAGAATCTAAGCACTACTAATGCCAATACGCTAAAATTGAAGGAGAAAACCTCTAAAAGAAGGATAATGGAAACAAAGAGTGGGCCCAGGAAAGGGGTGCTTTCAAAGTCTACAAATACAGTAGTTTGAGAAGAAATGCTTGAAACATGACTTCCTGGTAACAATGACTCTACTGGGAGATTATTCAAAGAGGCCACGTGGTTTTTGTTTGAACCACAAGAAGTTATGGTACCTCTTTCAGTCCAGTTCAATGGAAAGCAAAGTTGGTTTCACTTAAGCCAACATGATTACCCTTCAGATTGAGCAGAGATGTGGGAAATGTGAATTCACAAGAAGACTAACTTAACTTTCCACTACTTAAGGCAAGATCTTGAAACCTGAAGACAACTCTGAATTTCCAAGAGCGAAAATCATGTTGCAGAGAAAAATCAAAATCTTGAATTTGTCACATTCGGCCAGTCAACGTGTAAACTCAGAAAAGCACCGAAAGAACTCTGAACTACAACGGCTTTTTCTTATTCATCATTTACTCCCCCTATACTGGTTTATAACATTCATTTTTTACTCTTGGGAATCAAGTGGCTCATCTGCAGCCCCCATGTGGCTCCCAAGAGGTGAACTTTCTTTTCCTCTCTGAAGGTGGGCATGTGACTCAAGCCTGGCTACCTCAATGTGATTGGTTCAAAGCTACAACACAGGACTCAAAGTGGGTCGACCGGCTGCTGAGGACATTTTACTGGGACTACTGGAAAGAGAGATGGATCTGGGATTGACAAACTTGTGGGACAGAACTCTGTCTTCTTCAGTTCCACTTGAAAAGAGCCCAAGAATGAAGGCAACACAGAGGAAGACAGAGCAAAGGGACAATGAACCAATACTTCTATAACCTTGTTCAGGCATCAGGGTCCAGTCATGCTTGCAGCCAGCTATACCACTAGACTTGCCAATTACAGTAACCAATTATTAGTCCCCATGCCCCACTTTTTTTTTTTTTTTGGCTTAAGCCAATTTAAGTTCCATTTCTATGGCAAATCGAAGTCTTCAGACAAAAATATGTCAATAAATAAGCACTAGGAAATACATAAGCAACAGCTTTAGGATGATACGGAGCATTCCAATTCCACTGAGCAAACATGTCATGCCATGTGCAAAAAACCACAATAAATAATAGAAGGACAGGAATAAAAGTGGAAACTAAATAGGTGGTTTCCTATACAAGAGCCAGATTCCTAATACCTTTACAAGAGAAAAGGGCTTCTTTACAAAGGAATCAAGTCTAGGCTCCAATTCTAATGATTTTTGGATGCTTTTCTTTCAAACCAGATGTGGTTTGAAAGTGTGAAGTCTCCTTATGGAGGTATATCTGCCCTCCCCACCCCCACATACATATACCTAACTGTCGGCTCACGTAATAAACGGACCTATGATTTAAGGACTTGGGTAGAAATAGATTGGTTATGACCAAAACTTTTTAAGTGGGTCCAACTGGAAAACTGCCCTTTTCTCCAGTGACTCTAAAACTGGTACTTGTCACCAAAAAGGTTGACAGCAATTTTAGAGTTCTATAGAGTTTATAAAATAGATTATATTTATAGATACCTATCAGCCATTCTATGGATGAGGGAGATTAGCACCAAGATATTAATCAAAGCTAGAAGTGGTGCAGAGGGTGAAATCAGAATTTAAAAGTGGTTTCTGCCAAGATCTTTTCTTCTCATTATCTAAATACAATTAGGCAAATGATCAGGACATAACAAAACAAAGATTCTATAAAAAGTGATTTATAAGAGAACAAAGCCCAGCAGCATTAACTTGAATTACGATGATTTTAAAGGGCTGTTGCTTAAAGTATCACTGCTCTCAAGTATTAATATTTAGAAACAATTTTAAATCTCTTTTTTTTTAAATTTTAAGTACTTAAGTTTTTAATGACCACATAATGCTCTTAAAGTAAATTATTAAAGCGAGGAAAACTCTGAAATAGATTCGCAGGCTTCCACTCATTAATCAAAAAATGATACCCACTGCAAGCATTTGCAGGTAACACCAGATATATCTCTAAGGGTGGCTTTACTAAAATATTTGTATCTAGGTCCATAAGGACAGAGATTGTTCTAATATAAATGCTGCACAAAACCAGAGATCTGCATGTAAAACAGCCTGCCTCTATTTCCTGGGGCCTGAATGAAACAGAAAAGAGGGAAACACACCCCTCCCCATGGCCCCCAACACTCAATTTGCAAACCATCATGCATCTACATATACAGGAGTTTTATATGTGTATATGTTTGCTTGTTGCATGATATATAAATATATTAAATATAATGTAGTATTATATTCAGTCCATACATCAATGATTCAATGCTACTATGAATATATTTATGTGATGTCAATAATGCAAAGGTGGTTGAGTCTCAGTCTTTTTAAAGGACAACTATAGGTAGGGGAAATATTAAGATGTAGGACAGAAGCCTTTCACTTCAGCTATCAGAGGATTAACATATCATTTACTTAGAGTGATACTTTATCAGTGGTAGAGAGTCAAATGGGATAATCTGTTTTAGTCACACTTAGGATAAGAATCAGAACAAAAATCAACACCAATATAGATAGATAGGAATCAAATTTGTAGCATTCCCCAGCATCCATTTCTTAACATTGTGTAAAGTCATTTGTGAAGAAACAAAGAAGAGGCCTAATCACTGAGCTATAACTGGCCAGTAGTTGGCACCAATTTTATAAAACTAGAGCTAGTGAGTACGTCATTGATTGATTTTGGCTGCACCTGAAGCATGCAGAGGTTCCCAGGCAAGGGATGGAACCCATGCCAAAGCAGTGACCACACCAAGTGCTTAATCTGCTGAGCCACTGGGGAACTCCTCATTGATTTACTATGTAGGGATGTGAATAACAGTGAAAACGACATCACTACAAGTTTAATAGTGGGAGAATTTTTTGTGAATCACTGTCACTCTGAAAAAAATAAGTACATACCCGCTCTTACTAAGACGATCAAAACTGCCCTTGGATATAAATCTTTTCCACTTTATGAGGCAACTCTCAACAGATCCTGTAAGTATTCCTACGGCGGTGCTGGACATGGTGATTTAGAATCTACTCTCAAAATAGTGGTGTGAAACCCTCCATCGAAAAGGCATTTCATGAGGAAAAGCATGAACAGTGGGAGCTGATGGCTATGTAAAACAAGAAAGCAACATCAAATCATTCTTACTTGAGAAACGATTGGAAATCTTCGCATACGGCTTCACAGCCTGGCCACTTGCATACGCCGTGTCCATAGAGAGGATGGCTGTGAGGATGCTCCTCGTGGGACAAACTGAAAGAAAACACACAGAGGACAAGAGAATGAACTGGATGCCCAGGACCATCGCAGCAGACGTAAAAGCAAGAGGAGCCAGCCTACGTGGCCAAAGGTGGACATAAGTCAATCTGCGCTTTCCTCCTCCCGTGGAATTAACTGATTAACTTTGCATTGTGCTTTACTTCCAAGTAAGAGTTAAGCTTTGAAACATAAACAGTCCAATATGAGAAATATACTGCCGTGCATGAAAAAGCGCTTGAGAGGCTTTTGTTAGAGGCAAAGCTCCCTACTCAGATGGCAAAGGGGTCTTTAAAGTCTGAAAGTTATCATTTGATCCACATAAAGAAAATTAGAAAATCTGCACTTGATTTTGAAATTTCCTGCTCTTTTCTACCCAAAACATTATGATTTTTTTTTTCTCTTTCCTCTGGCCACCAACAGCTTTCGTATAATTGGACATTCTTTTCTCAAGTTAATGCAGAGGATAGTACAATCAAATAATTCAGAATAAAATAATTTACAAAGACAAATGCATCCAAGTAGATGATTAACTCAAAAAAAAAAAAAAAAAGTGGCAGGAATATTCTATGCCTAAATTACTGACCCCAAAACTTAAAGAACACTTGGCATGAACATGAAGGGGTTAATCCTCCAGTGGGGTTCCAATCAATAGGTAATGATTCGGCCACATGGATCCAGGTCACAGGATGCTTTGATCTGTGCGACGTGGTGCTGAGGGAAGTTATCTGTTGCCCTTGCTGATGAACCATATTCTCAAATATTTTCTCTATTAGGTTTCTGCATCCAGACTTCTTTCTACAGTTCTTTCCATAACTTTAGATTCCATCAAATTGAAATGTAAAACTAGCACTAAGAATTCTGGTTTGTACTGAAGCACATTCTCTTCAGCAAAAGGGCTATTTTGCAACTTACTCCACTGCTTCTGCCTGACTTTCAACTTAAAGCGCATTGAATTATGGTCTCACACACACACACACACACACAGAGTCTTGTATTTTGTATTATCACCTGGATGCATATTCATATATTTTATCAATTCATATACACAGAGCAGATATACACAAATGCCACTTGTCCTTGACTTATAATTAATCCGCAGTGAGCATATTATGAACATTTAAACTGAGTCATTAATACTAAATACACGTATACACCCAACAACACCTTATCAAAGATCCAGAGACCTCCCTATGCTTTTGAATAATGTGGTTAGAAACCTAATATAATTTGAAAATGACACACTACTTAGCCTTAAAACAGAAAATAAATCTGGGAAACAACAACTCAAAAAATGCAGGAAACAACTCAGGAAAGCACTGAAAGGTGCTCCCATGAGAGAAAAGAATGACAGAAGTGGAAAGTTCCCATCATGGCTCAGCAATAATGAACCCAATTAGTATCCATGAGGACACAGGTTCAATCCCTGGGCTCGCTCAGTATGTTAAGGATCCAGCATTGCTGTGAGCTGTGGTATAGGTTGCAGATGCAGCTTGGATCTGGTGTTGCTGTGGCTGTGGTGTAGGCCTGCACCTATAGCTCTGATTCAACTCCTAGCCTGGGAAATTGCACATGCTGCAGGTGTGGCCCTTAAAACAAACAAACACAAACAAACAAACAAAACAAAAGACAGATATGAACTAAGGTAGCTATGGAGAGACCTATAAACCCCAAAGATAAAATGATATTCTCTGAGCAGTTAGGAGGGTTAAATTCCACTAGCAAGACTGACTACCTATCCATTTTTATCTTCAGATTTTTTAAAAGAATAAAAGAGGTGTGATACAAAAACAGAATTTTAAAAGACTACTGGCAACATTTCAAATCTAAGACTCCTAAGTACCAGGATTCTCAGAATATGTAAGGCGGAAGGAAATCATTTAAGAAGAAAATCATTCCTACCAAGTACCATATAAGGAAAAAGAAAAAAAAATCATAATTACTCTTTCCTTACCAATTTTATTAAGTTTTAAAGTATTTTCATAATTCTAAATGAGTTAGTATATATTTGCTGTAAAAACATTGTAAAATCTTTGAAAAGAAAAAATTACCCTCAGGTACATAGACCCACACATTTTTGACAAATTAAGACAAACATTTCTATCATTCTTTTAAATTGAAGACCATTTTGTAAATAATTTCTGATGTTATCAACTAATTCTCAAAAGCCTTATTTACTGATATGTCACAGTTCATCACAAATCATCTTAGCTGCCAAAACTGATCCTTCTAGCCATTCCTCTTTTTTCGGGGTCTTTTTAGGGCCACACCCATGGCACATGGAGGTTCCCTGGCTAGGGCTTGAATTGGAGCTGAAGCAGCCAGCCTACACCACAGCCACAGCAACTCGGGATCTGAGCCGAGTCTGTGACCTATACCGAAACTCATGGCAACACCGGATCCTTGACCTACTGATCAAGGCCAGAAATCAAACCCACATCCTCATGGATGCTAGTCAGGTTTGTTAATTGCTGAGCGACGATGGGAACTCCCATTCCTCTATTTTGGACACTGAGATTCCCTTCATGTTCCTAATATTCATGAATAATGTTAGAAATAAAACTCACCAGGCCAAACATCCCAGTATATAACTGATTTTTACCAGAAGATACTTTCAGAAAAATGAAATCACTCTTTTAGAGTCCTAAGTTTTAAAACTGACCATGAATACTCTTTTAAGTTGCTTGTGAGAAATGCTAATTGCCTATTCTCAGCCATTATACGTATTTTGTGTGATTCTTTACACTGGAAATGAGGCACCTCAACCAGTTAGGATGTATAAAAATTGCATCACCAGTTAAAAACTGCCAATGGTTATTCGACTGTTCTGGGTGGGTTAAGTCAAGAGGGTTCTGAAAGGAACAGTATGAAAGAAAGCAATATGCTTTCACTAGAGGAATTTACGACTAGACACAAATTGTACACGATTTAACGTGTTTGCACCCTCACTCCCTACATAATTTGGTTGCCTTACTTGTGAAGGCCTCCTTGGCCTGAATAAAAACTACTCTCGGAGTTCCCATCATAGCTCAGCAGATAGCGAACCCAACTAGCACCCCCTGAGGACATGGGTTCCATCCCTGGCCTTGCTCAGTGGGTTAAGGATCTGGTATTGCCATGAGCTGTGGTGCCGAGGCTGAGATCTGGTATTGCTGTTGCTTGGGCATAGGCCAGCGGCTACAGCTCCAATTGGACCCCTGGCCCAGGAATCTCCATATTCCGTGGGTGTGGCCCTAAAAAAAAAAGACAGAAAGACAAAACAAAACAAAACACTACTCTCCTCTAGGAATTTATGCTGAGTTCAAGTTGGTATCCTTATTTCAAAGTAAGAAGAGATGACAAGCTTTTAAAGCCTTATAAAGATAACCAGTCACACCTGAAGGCTAGAGAAAGGCCAACTCGTGGCACCCCTGCATCTTTACACACTTAGAAGACCTGGAAAGGTGCCTCTACGTTAAAACTGTATTTTTTATTATGAAAGGATTATAAACTCTTCTTTTTAAAAGTTCACCTCATACTGTGCTGGCTCTTCAACTTGGACCACTCCCCTTGCTCACCTAACATTCCCATGCTGCTCGACATCCCGCAGACACACCATCACTGCACTGCATTCTTCTTCTCATGGACTAGAGTTTACAAAAAAGGAAACACACGATACATACTATGGTCACTTGCTTTTCCCATTTGGAAACTTTAAAATATACAACTGCCTGAAATAAAGTGCTTCGTTTTGGAAGGAGAAAGAAAAGCCTGGCAGCGGTGGCCAGGCAGAGTATCTCTGGAAAGATCTATAAGATACTGAACACTTGCTGACTCTGGGGGAGGAGCCTGGGAGTTGCGGAGGGGGGCAGGGGAACCGCATTTTCACCTTATCACTTTTTATATCTTTTCAAATTTTAATTCTGTGTGTGGTGGATATTTTTGGCTGTGCCATTGTTAAATGTATGTACACACACACACACACGCACGCACGCAAACCCCCATAGAGACATACACATGCATGGAATAATCAAGTAGGGGCAGGACTTCATTTTCAGACTGTCACTTGCCCTGAGGGTGGTACAGCAAGTGCTGTACACCTGCTGCCCGAGTGGCTGGTCTCCCTTCTGGCAGTGCAGTCATTCTGGATGAAGCATCCTCAGACTCTACCAGATGTACCTCTGAATGGGAGCTTTTCTGTTTCATCAGGAAAGGGTTGAACAAGTCTTTATATGCTTACTACCTTTCAGGACTTGCTACCAAGAGAGAGAAGACAGGAATTTTTTTTTTTTTTTTTTTAAAGTGAGTATTGGAATTTTAAAACCTGAATTAATTTAGAATTTCATTTTCAGGATGAAACTTGGTGGAAAAATGACCATCTCAACATCTTGTGGTCAGATGGAGCCTGTGGGTTTAAACAAACTGTTCAAGGGTAGTTCACTGATGTGAGAAGTATAACTTCTGAAAGGCTGCCAAGATCAGGGTTGAATCAAGATGTATTTGATTTTAAAGGGATTTAAGCATGTTACGCCCAAAATTAAGCTTCAAAAATTGAGGGTCATGTGTCGAATAAGCTACTTTTTTACTATCAACTCCTAGGCTGAAAATTCCTAGTGGCAGTGACAGCATCCAATTCATTTTTACCTACTTAGCACCTAGCATTGAACATGGGCTCAATAAGCGTTAGATGAATTCATGAATGAGCAAACAATAAACAATTAAATTACTTTTTAGTTACTATGTGGATACATACTCAATTAACATTTGCCTTTAAAAAAAAATTCTTGAAAGTAAAAACCAGAATGATGCCAATCCCTCTGACAAAATAGCATTTTGACAGTTTCTATTATTTAATTTTACTCCAAATATATAAAATAATAATAGTATGCAACTGACACAAGTAGCTGATTTAAATTTCTTCTGATAATCCCTGGTATGTAAAAATTATATCTTGTAATACAAAAAAGTGATGGCGTTTCAGATCAGAAGGAACCAGCTTGCCATGAAAAGTATAATTACACAAAAAAATAGGTAATAAGGATTCCTGACATTACATGATACTAAATACACTCTATATTATTCAGTGTGGTGTAACGGTCATTCTTAATGACATTTATTTATGACTTTTGGGGGGTATTTATTCTTCTTATATCAAAGTGCACCAGCCAGGGTCCTAAAGGTTAACACTGACTTCAGCCTTTGAGAAGATTTTATAGAATGGTCATGGTTTTATAGAATGGTCATTTATAGAATGGTCAATGGTACTCACAATTACCTTCCCAAGTTCACTACTTTCTTAAAACTTGAAATTATGATCACTAAATCCACTTTCTGAAACCAAGAGCCACTTCTTATTGCAGTCTGTAGACTTTAGCAATCCTTTTGCTGTTAGTCCTGTAAGCTAATTTTCCCTGTGGTAGTGAAGAGACTAATTTTTGATGGGGATGCAAGGCACAGACACCTCAGAGAAAAGGTGACCATCCTACACCACTGGTGGGAATGTAAACTGGTGCAGCCACTTTGGAAAACAGTATGAAAGTTCCTAAGAAAAAAAAACAAGACAAAGCAAAAAACACCTAAAAATAGAGTTGCCATATGATGCAGCAATCTCACTCCTGGGCATATATCTGGAAAAGATGAAAACTCTTAATTTGAAAAGGTACATACACTCTAATGTTCACAGCATCGCTATTTATAATAGTCAGGACATGGAAGCAACCTAAATTTCACTGACAGATGAGTGGATAAAGAAGATGTGGTACATATATACAATGGAATATTATTCAGCTATAAAAAAGAATGATGACATTTGCAGCAACATGGATGGAACGAGATTATCACTCAAAGAGAAGTCAGACAGAGGACGATAAATGTATCACTTGCATATTGAATAAAAAAATACAAATGAACTTATTTACAAAACAGACTTGCAGACACAGAAAACAAATAAATGGTAACCAAATAAGAAGTGGAGTGGGGAGGGATAACTTAGGAGTTATGAATTAATGGATACAAAATAAAATAGATAAACAATAATGTCTTACTCTATAGCACAAGGAACTATACTCAATATCCTGTGATAAACTATAAATGGAAAAGAATCTTAAAGAAAAAGCACAGACACCTATGTGTATCTCAAGATGCTTCCTACCAACGTCAGTGCCAAATTTCTTTTCTCCAGGGCACATCTCCAGCTTTTCCTATGCCCTGATCTATGTTCTCATGAGTGTCTGTAAAGTCTTGTCCCTATTTGCTTTTTCCTGTTTCCAAATTTGCCCTATCTTCATTTTCTTAATTTTTTTTCATCTGTAACAAAAGGCTACATCTGTGCCTACAAGGATTTATAACTTCTCCCCTTGCCTCCTTCCTACCTCCAAAATCAACCCCAAATTATAAACTGTATTGCATTTCACTAGCATGTTATATGATACATTAAATGATAGAAGACTGTTGGTCACTCTCTAATGACTCACAATGATGGAACGCATTTTTCTAAGTTTCACTGAGGTAGAGTCCAGATCCCATACTACTCACTCATTTAAAGTATACAACACTATAGTAATACATAAAGTATACAATACAATATTCATGAAGTTGTAAAAACATCACTGTGATGTAATTTTAGAACTTTTTTTTTAATTACAGCAAAAAGAAATCCTGGACCCATTAGCACTCACTCCCATCTCTTTCCAGCCCCCACCTCCTAGCAACCACTAATCAACTCTCTATTTCTAGAGATCTGCCTATTCTGGACATTTCATATACCTGGAATGCAGTCTTGTGTGCCTGGTTTCTTTCACTTATCATAATGTTCTGGAGGTTCATCCACACTGTAGCTTGTGTCAGGGCTTCATTTCTCTCTCTCTCTCTCTTTTTTTTTTTTTTGTCTTTTTGCTATTTCTTGGGCCGCTCCCGCGGCATATGGAGGTTCCCAGGCTAGGGGTCCAATCGTAGCTGTAGCCACTGGCCTACGCCAGAGCCACAGCAATGCGGGATCCGAGCCACGTCTGCAACCTACACCACAGCTCACGGCAACGCCGGATCGTTAACCCACTGAGCAAGGACAGGGACTGAACCCGCAACCTCATGGTTCCTAGTCGGATTCGTTAACCACTGCGCCACGACGGGAACTCCTCATTTCTCTTTTGATGGCTAAATACTCTTCACTGTATGTATATAACACATCTTATCTGCTCATCTGCTGATTAACATTTGGGCTGTTTCCACATTTTGGCTACTGTGAATAGTGGTGATACAAAATATGTATATACATGTACCTGTTTGAGTACGTGTTCTCAATTATTTTGGCCTATATCTAAGAGTAGAATTATTGGGTCATGTGGTAACCATGATCAGTATTTTTGTGGAATTGCCTATTTTCCAAAGCAGCTACATTACTTTAGATTCTCACCAGCACTGTTTGAGGCTTCCAATTTTTCCATACCCTTGCCAACACCTGTGTGCCTTTATCTTAACCATCCTAGCAGATGTAAATAGGTACCTTCTTGTACTTTTGATTCGTGTTTGCTTAAAGATTAATGATGCTGAGGAGTTCCCGTCATGGCGCAATGGAAACAAATCTGACTAGGAACCATGAGGTTGCGGGTTTGATCCCTGGCCTCGCTCAGTGGGTTAAAGATCCGGCATTGCCATGAGCTGTGGTGTAGGTCGAAGATGAGGCTCGGATCCCCTATTGCTGTGGCTGTGGCACAGGCCAGCAGATATAGCTCTGATTAGACCCCTAGCCTGGGAACCTCCATATGCCGCAGGTGTGGCCCAAAAAAGACAAAAAAAAAAAAAAAGTTAATGATGTCAAGCATCTTTGCCTGCCATCACTTCTGTATCTTCTTTAAAGAAATGTCTTTTCAAATCCTTTTCCCATTAAAAACACACTGGGTCCTTTTTATTGTAGAGCTGCAAAAGGTTTTTTCCTGTACATGTTTTCTGCATGCAAGTCCAGTATGAGATATACGATTTGCAAACATTTATTCCCATTTTGTGGATTGTCTTTTCAGTTTCTTGATGGTATGCTTTGAAGCACAACAATTTTAAATTTTGATCAAGTCCAATTTATCTTCCCTCACCTTTGGTTCCTTGTGCTTTTGGCATCACATCTAAGCAGCCACTCACTAATGCAAAAAGTAATAAAGACCTATTCGTGTTGTCTTCCAAGACCTGTAGCCCTCACTTTTGATCAATTTTGAGTTGATTTTATATATTGTGTGAGGGAGGTGTCCAACTTTACTCTTTAGCAAGTTGCCCCAGCACCATCTGATGAAAAGATTATTCTATCAGAAATGATTTGTCTTGGCACCTGTTCCAAAAGCCAAATGACCATAAATGTAAGTTTTGGAGATTTTCTTTTTTCTTTTCATGGCTGCACCTGTGGCATACAGAAGTTCCCAGACTAGGAGTTGAACCGGAGCTGAGGCTGTGGTCTACATCACAGCCATGGCAACACTGGATCCAAACCACATCTGCAACCTATGCTGCAGCTTGCGGCATCGCTGGATCCTTAACTCACTGAGCGAGGCCAGGAATCAAACCTGCATCCTCACTGACACTATGTCGGGTTCTTAACCTGCTAAGCCACAACAAGAACTCCTGGAGCTTTTTTTTCCCCTTCATTTTTGCTGAATTTCTTTTTCCTCAATGTACTACACTCGGTCTCAAAAGAATTTATACACATAAATCACTTTTGAAATTATATTGTTATAACTTCTGAATTCTGATTGGGGGGAGCAGAGATAAACTTTTACTAAAATTAAACCTGAGCGACTAAGCAGTTCGAAGAATGAGTGCCTAGGGACAACTCTGTTTCCAAGATCCTGTTGGCCCTCTGTGTGTGGAAAAATCTTTTCCGAATATACTCTGTGGATCTCTTGGCATAACACATAAATGGAACAGAACTTGACTGCTTCCTGGGGGCCAATACTATTTCTCTATGGGGAGGGCTGGATGCCAGGTGAATGAAGACCTCATGCTTCATTACAGATGTGCTAATAACCAGGTACCTTGCAAGTCATTTAACTGCTCTGACTTCCCATTCCTCATTTGAAAACCAAAGGGAAATACACAACAGGACCTGGGTTGCTTCTCCCAGTGGGAGAGGCTCCACCAAACTTCTTTCTACCAGTTACGCAGATGGAGGAGGGAGTGGGCACAAATGAACTATCTTCTTCCTGACAAGAAAAATGAGGAGGTGCTTAATGAGTATCGGTGAAAGGAATGAATGCGATCTGTGTCCTTACCTCTTCCAGGGAGCAGGAAGCCATCCCCTTCTAAGCCTTTCCCCATCCCTGCAACTACATATTCCCCAAAGCACAACTAAGCCCTTTTCTCACTTCCTTTGACGTAGAAGCTGGTCTGCCTCCATCCTTTCCCCACTGGCCACCTTCCTCGTTCCCGCCACGTTGGCCTTTCAAAACCATCCAGCCAACATTAGTATGGTGCTGACGCTGAGACAGCCACCCAGGACAGCAAAGATGAAGGCCAGTCCTCTGACACACCACCTCTGTGCCTTTCTATGGCTCAAGCCTTTCATCGTCTTTTTTTCTTTCCAATTCTTCAGTCTCATCTCCATACGCACATGCGTCTTTATGTCCATCCCATGATAACACTGTTAGCCAGGGAACCTTCGCCTCTCAGACCAATCACAGCCTATGATTCTGGCTGGGTGACAAGGAGATGCTCATGCCTTGCCAAAACATGAAACTCACCCCAGAGGCCTCAGGTTTGTGGAAAGGTGTTCTCTTCATACACCATTTCAGGGCTGTTAATTAAGGTATTTTACACTAAGCTGAGATCGTTAACAAGAGCAAATGTCAGTAGAAGCCACAACTACGTTAAAGCTTTTCCTTTGCTTTGCTTAATTCTTCAACAATTTACACAAAACCCACTTGCCCTTTTCTCTTCACTTTGCAGTTCTTACCACATTTCCTTGCCTTCTACTTTTGCTACCATATCCTACTCCCAATGAGATTTTAAGTGAACATATCGAATTTCTTAGGTTTGACTATGAGAGTATTTGACTTTGTGAGTGATGGCATGACATCTGAAAACACAACACAATCAGACTTCAGATGTTTGTACACTAAATGCTGAAGAACTAATTGATATGAAACATTTGTGATACATACAGTAAAGTCACCTTGAACAAAACCAAACTAGATGCGCTGGCTTTGAAATTTGATCACAGAGGACCATATAAAAAAGAGCAATGTAGATGCATAACAGCAAAAGAGATGGTTTCTTTTGTATCAAGCACAACTTTCCACTTTAGAGTCTATTCTTCAAATATTTTTCAGACTAAAGTGTAACTCCTCAAAATCAGCCAGAAGTCAAACCCCAAGTCTCTGGTAGTAAATAAAAAAATAGATTGAGTTTCTTCATGTGTTATATCATAGTATCTGAGGGGAAAGGTCTTATAGCTGCCCAGGAGAGCGCCAATGATATGTGGGAATGGGGGAAGCTGTGATTTGAGCAGTGCGTCTTTTTTTCTGGTGCCTTCATAGAAATGAACTTCCTCTTAGCTTTTACTGAAAACACGCCAAGAGGCTGATGGGCTGCTGCTTTCACACCGAAGAGGTCGAAGCCGGCCGAGGAACCACATTTCCAGCACACTACCTCAATTTTCGCTTTTTGCTCATTACACAGATACACCATCTCCAGAATTTATTAATCAATTCTCCAAAAGTGAGCTGGCAATTGGTTCTACATCCTACCACAAAGACAAGGGTGTTTTATTAAAGCCTATTAAAGGGCCTACAATAGAGCAAGGCAAGCTGGGGTTCTTGGCAAATGGGGAGATGCACATATATGCCTCTCTCTCTTTTGCTCTCCCACACATTGAAGCCCTGACTCTCCTTCCCCAGAACGCTCATCATCTCAATTTTCAGCTGCTTTTCAAATCATGTTTAATTAGAGGATTTCACATTCCCTTGTGATATGATATTCATGAGTAAAACTTGCAATTGGAGTGACTGTGAATTAGTCTATTAAGGGCCAGATTTGTGCTTTTAAACAATGATGGAGATTATTGTTATTATCTGCTCTCAATATTGTGCCTCGAGATGTGAGGGCTACCTTAACTAACTTCACATCTGAAATACAAGCTATTAACTATTTACGTCTGGGGTGTTTTTTTCTTTTTTTTCTTCCCTTGAAATACAAATTATCTTGAAAGAAGTACAGGGTCACCTCTCCACAAGGGTCCCCAGGGTATGGCCCACTATGCAGTGAGCTGGGTGAATCTGAAAGATATATATAAATACCCTCTCTTTTGTAGTTACAGGGTCATGTTCATGTGTACTGGAACAAAACTGGACTCATATATCAGCTTTGGGACTACTCCGCAGAGTAATTACTCATGGAACCCATTTCTGAGAATCAATTTAAGAAAAAAAATTAAAATTTTACTTTAAAAAAATAAAGATTTGGAGTTCCCACTGTGGCAAAATGGGTTATGATCTGGCTTGTCTCTGTGGAGGCACTGGTTTGATTCCCAGCCTGGTACAGTGGATAAGGGTATGGCATTGCTGCAGCTGTGGTGTAGCTCACAGCTCCAGTTTGGATGATCCCTGGCCTGGGAACTTTCACATGCCATGGTGCAGCTGAAAAAAAAAATAGTAATAAAGATGTGATGGAGCATGATAATGTGAGAAAAAAGAATGTATACATGTATGTGTAACTGGGTCACCATACTATACAGTAGAAAATTGACAGAACACTATAAACCAGCTATAATGGAAAAAAAAATCATTATATATACATATATATATATAAAAGATTTGACTTAAAAAATTTTAAGATTGTTGACTTCGCTAAAAGGATTAAAACTGTATCAATGGGTAAGAATACACATTCTTCCTTTTTTCACTGCTAATCATAGAGTAATGTGTCTCAAATTTCATTATAGATATAAATCACCTGGAGATCTTTTTCACATGCAGATTCTGATCCAGCAGTTTGAGGATGGGGCCTAAGACTATGCATGTCTAACATGCTTCTGGATGATGCTGATGGTCCTGGCCTGTGGCCCCTACCTCAGATCTAAGGATCTTGAGAGTCCCCTGTTCAAGATCTGACCTCAAAGTGAGCATGCTCAAAGAAACACTTGTAAGGTGTCCCCTCTATTAGTAGTGGGTTGAAAAGCAAGGTGGAGATGGAAAAATATCAGGAGGTGGGGGCATGGGCAACCTCACCAAGCAACAAATTCATAAAAACTCCTGCTGGCCGAAAGTTACTTAAGAATTATACGCAAGACTTTTTTTTTTTTTTTTTAATATAATGAGGCAGGTAAGACTGGAATAAGTTAGCACAGGGAAAAGGTCATTTCCTATTTCTGTTCAGCGAACACTGATTTTACAGATCTGACCAATGATTTGGTTAGAGAATAATGTGTGCCAGGCATTATATAGATCAGGAGCACCCTGGAATAAACCTTTGAGTCTGGGTTGGACAACAACCAAAGCTTCACAGATCCTCAAGTCTAGGTCCGCCTTAGCATCTTCTGAGTCTTCATTATATTCCTGATCCCGGGAAGACAGCGTGTGTGTGTCAATAAGTAGGATCTTTTTTTATTTTTATTTTTAAGGGCTGCACCCGCTGCATATGGAGGTCCCCAGGCTAGGGGTCCAATCGGAGCTGTAGGTGCAGGCCTACACCACAGCCACAGCAATGGGGGATCCGAGCCTCGTCTGCAACCTATACCACAGCTCACGGCAACGCCAGATCCTTAACCCACTGAGCGAGGCCAGAGATTGAACCTGCATCCTCATGGATGCTAGTCAGGTTCGTTAACCACTGAGCCACAACTTCTAGTATCTCCAATTTCTGAATTCAGAGATATTATTTCTTAGGACCAGGCTTATTGTACTTAAATTTTAAAAATGACTCAATTCAGAGACCTCCCCAGTGGCCTAGTGGTTAAGGGCTCAGTGCTATTACTGCTGTGGTGCAGGTTTGATCTCTGGTCTGGGAACTTCTGCATGCCATAGGCATGGCCAAAAATAAAAACTAAAAAAAAAAAAAAGACTTGATTTAAAGAAAATAATATAAATAGTAATAACCTAAGCACATGTGGCAAACCTCATGACAATGGGGCACATATTCAAGTGACTAAACCTTAGGAAAACAAAAACCCATGAAGTATTCCTCAAGGAGATCCAGTCTATAAACTGACTTACTTCTAGAGTGGACAGTGACCCAGTGATTAACTCTTATTAATCTGAATTTTCAATAGTGAAGGAAGAAGAGCCTCAGGAAGTTTAGGTCATCCTAAACTTAAGGAACAAAGACCCACAGATACCCCAAGAGTACGGTGCAGTGTGTCCAATGTTTCAAGGACTAGAATCTATCATTCAGGATGCAGAAGGATCCCGCGTGTAGGCTACAGATATGACTAGTAATGACCTGCTTGACCAATGGTGAACCGGAGGTTGAGTGCCATGCCAGGTCATAAGTTTGGTGGTTACTTTCTTTACCATCCCCTCCAATCTGGCTCACCTCCTTTTTTAACTACACTGGTCAAAACATGCCATCTCGATCCTTAGACACCAGAACTATGTGGCACAGGAGGACATGGAGCAGAGAGGGAGAGCTTGAGCTTCTGAGGCTGGCTGGTGCGTTCTGACCAATCACACACACAGAGCAGGTGATGACAAAGGCAGAATGCCTGTGTGCGCATGGGGATGATATAGGTATAAATAAAGGAAGAGAACAAGAAGAGGCACAGGTCCAGCCTTTGTTTCTGATACCATTAAGGGCTATTCCGAGGTTGTGAGAGTTTCCCACTGGCAGCATTAACACTGGGATCTCGCTAAGAAAAGAGAATGTCTTCCAAAGAGTGGCTGTGAGCAACTGTTTCAGTACAGACATAGGAATCGCTAATCCAAAAAATATTAGCACCATTAGGCAGGCATGTGCACTACGGCAATGCGAGTCCACACGTGAGAGGAAGCAACAAGACCCAGAAAACCAAAGGGCATAAATCCAAGTTCCAATACTAATTCCTCGCATTGAATCCTTGTCCCTAATACTCTGTGCAAGGCAGTGCCGTTATGCTCCAGACCAGAAGAATCATGTAGCTGAAGTATGGAGCCAGGTAGGAAAGCAGGAGAAGGGACAAGGGAGTTAAAGAAATAAAATGGCTCAAAACCACTGGGTGCTTATATTTATTCCTTAGAATTATTTCCCACTTTATGTGGTTACTTTTACTTCTCAGTAGGACAAGATGCTTCATTAATGCCCATTAGATTAAAATCTTCTCTGCCCTAAATTCAGCACATTTTATTGAACACCTACTTTGTGATAAGCATTGTGTTGGGTTCCTAGATCAGAGTTTAAAACTGAGATTGGTAAGAATATCTGAGGGTGGGTGTTAAGACAGTATTAAAGTTTCTGTAGGCATGTGTTAAGAGAACATTAGAACTCTGGCATGAATATATCATTGTGTGCGTAGTGTGCATATGGGTACAGATTTCTCACCCTCTTTAATTTTTTATAATATAGGTTCTATATTCGGCATGTATATAATTGATGAAAAGTACCTTTAAGAGCGGTACATGTTCAAAGTTTTAATATTGGGAGTTACTCTTGTGCCTCAGAGGGTTACAACCCAACTGGTATCCATGAGGACTTGGGTTCAATCCCTGACCCTGCTCAGTGGGTTAAGGATCTGGCATTGCCATGAGCTGTGGTGTAAGTCACAGATGTGGCTCAGATCTGATGTTGCTGTGGCTGTGGCCAGCAGCTGCAGCGCTGATTCGACCCCTAGCCTGGGAACCTCCATATGCTGCAGGTGAGGCCTTAAAAAGCAAAAAATAAAAACAATAATTAAATAAATGCAGTGAGTTGGGGGTGGTGGTGAAGACTACCAAAAGACAAGAGTATTAAAAAAAAAGAATTTTTAAAAAATAGTTTTCCTATTGAAGGGGAGACTAATCAAATGCATTTGGAGGTCAGTGGACAGAAGATGACTGAGTTCTTGTGCTCTCGGTTGGGTGGGTGGGGAGAGAGAGAGACAACTGAATAGGCGGATGGAACATAAAATTGAGTCTTGGAGCATCAACAGGAGCTCAGCTGCTACAAGGAATCAGAAGAGAGGAGGCAGGCAACTGAAACAAAAAGCAGTTTTAGTCAAAAAAAAAAAAAAAAAGAGAGAGAGAGAGAGAAGACAAAACCTGAGTACTTACAAATGATTTAGAGGCCAACATTAAGGATTTTTTTCTTCTTTTTTGGCCTCACCTGCAGCATATGGATGTTCCTGAGTCAGGGACTGAATTTGAGCTGCAGCTGCAACCTACCCACACTAGATTCTTAACCCACTGTGCTGGGCCAGGGATCCAATCTCGGTGCCTCTGCAGTGTTAGAAGCCACTGCAGAGACAATGCCAAATCCTTAACCTGCTATGCCACAGTGGAAACTCCAGTATTAAGGATTTCTAAATGGAATTTTATTCCATAAAATAGTGAATATGGGGTCATTGTTTTAAGAATTTCTCTCTCTGAAACATTAAGTCTTGGCACTGAAACACAGATTGTCCTGAAAGAGTGAACAATAGTTACCAAGATCCCTCCTTGGTCACTCTGAATCGTAGAAGGGGAAGGATGCCAGCCATGGTGTCAAGAGAGCAGCTGGGATGTCCTTCAGCAGTGGTTCTCAAAGTATGGTCCCTGAGAACTTGACAGAGGTGCCAATTCTTAGGCCCCACCCCACATTACTGATTTAGGAACAGCAGAACTGGAGCTCAGCAGTGTACAGTTTAGCCAGTCATTCAGAGGATTCTGATGCAAGCTAAATACTGAGAATCAGGAGGTTTCTGCTGTGGTGCAGTAGATTAAGAAGCCGACTGAAGTGGCTCAGGCCGCAGCAGAGGTGTGGGTTTGATTCCAGGCCCAGTGCAGTGGGTTAAAGGATCAGGCACTGCCTCGCTGCTGCAGCTCAGATTTAATTCCTGGTCCTGGAACTTCCATGTGCCCAGGATGTGGTCATTAAAAGAAAGAGAGAGAGAGAGAAAGAAAGGAAGGAAGGAAGAAAGGAAGAGAGAAAGAAAGAGAGAAAGAAAGAGGGAAAGAAACAAAAAGACTGAAAAATCATTCTACAAGAAACCCAGATTTTCTCTCCTATTTGGAGCACCACAAGTATCAACAAAGGCTAACCAAGTATCCTGACAGCATCTGTGGCCAATGGGCAGCAACTACTATTAATGGGTTCTTGATCCTTAATACATCATTAATTCATTATATTCCGAACATCTAGTCTCTGCAAAGAAATGGAACAGTGACTGCTGGCCAGGCTGGCTGTGCTAGGTGATCATCACTTGACAAGGAACATGGAGCCTTTCCTTCATGGAGTTCTACTGTGTCCCAAAAATTTACCTGATGCTTATGGGGCGAGGGGGGGAGGGAAATACACACACTATGATATTCCACCAATGCTCATTTTTAACACATTCTACACTGCATCATCGCATTTTACATACATTCATGGCACTGCACTTATTACACTGCATTGGCCACTGTTTCCATGTTTGTTGCTATGGACTGTGAGCTCCTTAAGGGAAAGAACTAGGTTATAGTCATCTTTTAATCCTCAGAACCTAGACAGGGAGTATAAAAATACTCAATAAAGGTGACCTGAATGACTTTTCATAATAAACAACAACATCGTTACTATTTATGGAGCATGGACCATGCAGCAGAGACTAAAAGATGTACAAACTCATGTCATCTATGGGGCCGGGCTTGGCATCATACCCATTTCACAGGGGGCACACTGAGGCACTCCGAGATGAAGTAGCTGGAGTGGGCAGCCTGCACTGGAATGCAGGCCGGCTGGTTTCAGAGGCCATACTCGTAACCACTGAAGAGCAAAGCCGCCCCCGCACTGAACTCGGTCTGGGCCGTGATCTAGTAAAACATGTTTTCTTTCTGCCCCTGCCTCAGGGTCCTTGCTTTTGCTGTGCCCTCTGCCTGGAGGGCTCTTTCCTGACCTCTTCATGTCTGTCCAAGGGTCACTTCCTCTGAGAGGCGATGCCAGACCCTGTTATACCAATGGTAACCTTAGCTCCACTCTTCTTCCTTCCCTGCTTCATTTTTTTTCCCCTAGAACTTAATTCTCTCTGGCTTTTCCTTATGTAATTGTTTGTTCTATTTCTCTCCTACTGCAACGTCAGCTCCATGAAGACAGACATGGCTGTATCCTGCAGAGCCCCAGGACACCTGGGATGTGGTTGGGGTGTGGTTAAATTTTGGAGAAGAAATGGCTCTGCCTCAGTACTGTCTGGTGACTGGTCCTGCAAAGAAAGGCATTTTTGCTGAACTCTGGACAACTTCCCATTTATCCTTGTTAAGTTTCTTTTTATTTCTGTCTGTACGATTCTCTAATTTATTCAAACACTACTGGATTATTCCAGCTCTTGGTGTCAATTTTTTTTTCTAATTAAAGTAAACTGCCATTTATTTCTCACACTGATCTTTAACACGGAGACATCTTGTTCTTGTCGTAAATATGACTCATATGGAAAAATGTAAGTTGAATATAGGGGCTCATTATGTACTGGGATGTTTCCACCAATATTTCAGAAACAAAAAGTAGCGACATAGCCATAGATGCCCATCCAAGTCTAAGGTCTATAGTAATCATTTCAGTGGAGTTTTTTAGCCTTTTGGATGTATAACCTGAAATTCCACCGGATGACTGAAATGGCCCCTCTTGAAAGCAAATACCACATCATTTACACAAATACTTTAGGTTTCTCTTTCCTTTTGCCATAATACACCTTTAAACTCAACATTCACAGACAAGATATAAAATCTACACACAGAAAAGATCCTTCAAAGACAGACCTTAACATACTTTTTAAAAAAAAAAGGCAAAGAAAAGAAAGGAAAGGAAAGAAGGAAAGGGGAAAGAAGGAAAGGAAAGGAAGAAAGGGGGGAAAAGGAAAGAAGAGAAAGAATTAAATCAGTTTGTCATTAGACTGATTACCTTGAAGACTAATAAAGGAATGAAACTTGAAGGTCATAAAGGTATGTCTATTTGGTTAGGGACTTCTTACGGGTGGTATAAATATCATTAGTTACAGTTGCTATGGGGTCTGTTTGTTTACCAAACAAGAATACAAACAGTTACACAAAAGCAGACCAGTGTATAAATGGAAGAGGCTTTGCCTTCTGGTAAATTTTCCAAAGTGCCTTTTTAAATGTCCCTAATTTTTTTACCTTATTCACTAGTAAATCTCCATTTTCTTGATTCTCGCTTTTCAGTTCTAACACCTTCTGGGAATGTTTTACCCTCGGTTTCTAAGGCTGATCATGATTTGCTTTTCCTTGTCCCTTTCCTTTTTAAATTTTATTTATCTATTTATTTACTTATCTTTTCAAGGCCGCACCCTTGGCATATGGAGGCTCCCAGGTTAGGGGCTGAATCAGAGCTATAGCTGCTGGCCTACACCACAGGCACAGCAACACCAGATCTGAGCCTTGTCAGTGACCTACAGCACAGCTCACAGTAATGCCGGATCCTTAACCCACGGAGCAAGGCCAGGGATTGCATCTGTGTCCTCATGGATGCTGGTCAGATTCGTTTCTGCTGAGCCATGACAGAAACTCCCCTTTCCCTTTTTTAAGATGTAAAAATCAACACCACCAGCCCAACAATCCAAACTGTACAATGAAAATAATGCTCACAATGAAAAATGCAAAAGAAAAAAAGAGAGAAAATTAAAAGCTACAGAGTTTACAGACAAATTCTAGGACAGGTACACCACCCCCAAATTGAGTTAATCCCTGATGTGTGTGTGTGTGTGTGTGTGTGTGTGTGTGTTCACGTGGGTATTTAAATGACTTTTTATAAACCAGATAAATTCAAGCACCTGAATTTTACCTGCTGAGTTAACCAGGTGCTTCTCAAAAATAAAAGGCGGGGATTAGGAGGGGAGGAAATCAGCAAGGCTGTTCTGGAATTTCTTAGTGGTGTGTGTTTGTGTGTGTGTGCGCGGTGTGCACGTGACAACTCAAACCTGCCATGAAAACAAACTATACCACAGAGGCCGCTGTGAGTGGAAGCTGTGCCTTCACACTACACTGACCACGGTACCCACCAGGCACAGCCCCGGTGCCTTTCCGTGAATGGGACCCACTGCCATATGGATGAAGACACTGAACAAGCTGTACAACTCCTGGCGACATGTGCCCGGGGGATTGTCCCATATTAACACCACCTGGGTTGTGGCAATTGTGTTCTGTCTGTGCAGAGGCACGGAGGAGCCCAGCAGGATGTTATTTTTGAGTACACACAAAAAGGAAAATTACAGTTAGGAGAATTCTCTGGCTAGAGTATCTGTTGCTCAATTCCCGAAATAGTTTCCCAAAGGAACGGTTATCTGCTTTATTCACACAGGCAGAAATGACAAGCTGGAACACATATTAACAATTTCCCTTTTGTGAGCTTCCACTATTGTTTTAATGAGGAGAATATACTTTATAATATACTTAGGCCTTGACTGATCACAAAGGGGGGTAGAATAAAGAAAGTGAGGATGGCTGTACATGTGTAACCCGCTCATTTGCATTACCCAAGCGAACCAGTCAGCATGGCAGTGCCTCCCTCGGAAAGGGCTGCAGGGCCAGGCTACGGGGTGGCACCAGTGCAAAATGGCTCCTTGGTAAATCTTGAAAAAGGACATGCCTTCCACTTAAGTCCCTTGAACAGGCTCCCTCCACTGGGCTCCAGACTGGCTTAAGAACACAGGACTCCTGCTAGTCATTTAATTGAGAAGAACACTAGGAGTCTCCCAAGCCACATGGTCTTCTGTAGACCCTTTCCACTTTCAGATGGATCCATACGCATCCAAGAAAAATTTCTGTTTCTTTAATCCGAGTAGTAAAATGACATTTCAACCGGATGCTTTTTACAGGTCAAAGGGCAGAACTCAGGACAACGGGCTATGCCATCAGAGTTTCCAACAGAGGGGTCTTCACTATTCTGCCATATGCCTTCCTTCACCCTTCTGGTATAGAAGAAACATTACGAAAGCTCATGTACATTGGGTATTTCCACACAAGTACAAACACCTATAAAACAGGTGAGTGCCCACAAAGGGATCTAGTGGAAAAAGTCCTATTAGCAAGTGCAATTCATCAAGAAAGAACTCATCTAACCTAAATGATGAGAGAAACTGCAGGTTTGGATTAGATTCTGTGTGAGAAATATGGCACGTCAGATATGAAATAGTCCATGGTTGAGACTCAAATTATACGATATCCCAAGAAATGACAATCAACAACATTGGAGAGAAATATTTAAAACAAATCTGACTCTTCAGACCAATGATGTCATTTCATTGGAAAGCATTTACCATTTAAATACAATAAATAGAAAAAAAGATTTATAGAGTCTAACGATGCTGTTGTGGGAAAAGGCAGTTTATTGAGATAAGACACAACAGCTGTTGGAAAATAATGGCTGAATTTTTTCTTTTAATCCCTCCTCAAAGCGAACAGTCAAGAAAATCCATAAATGCATCCCTCATGGCATGTTGATATTTTAAAGGTTTTCCCTCCCCTGGCCCTCCCTGCATGTGTGAATGACAGGAGGTAACATGGCTGTCCTGAGCAAACTTTTCCTTCCAATTCTAAAGCCCAGAAGCAACTGGTTTTAAGCAGAGAGACAAAAGGATCACAGTTCTGGAAAACATGATGGTCGCCAGTCAGCAGCACATTGGGGTATAAAATGTTGACAGGTCCCCACATGCTTTTTTTCTCACAGAACCAGGAATCGTTTTGCCCTAAACAGGTGACTTTCCGTGCAAACACAGGACAGATGGTGCTGCCAGGAGTCTGCTTAGGAGCAGAAAGAAGACCTCTGTGACAAGCAGTATCTTCTTCCCTTTCTTGTCCCTTACCACATCTGAAAGGACATGCCTGGCCTGCTTTCTCTATCCTCCATGACCTGTTGACAGTCACCTGCCTTCCTTACCTGCAAAAAGATGTCGTGGAAAAAGAGAGGCCACACAAAAATGCTGGGGGCTTCTCCCCAATTAAGGCTGAACAGATAGACAGGTCTGGCCCTAGGTGACTACCTTTAGAGGTTATGGCTTGGTCCTGATCCCTGGGCTTTACCCCCTGGAGACTACAACCTGGAGTCTGGGGTGCAGTCCACATGGTTCTGATAAGCAGCCCACCTGGGGACCACCATGGGCATCACAGCAAGGATCTGAAGGTCAGGGACACCTTACTTCCAGTCCCTGCCTGGTCCCTACCTAGTCATATGGCTTATCCAAGTTATAAATTTCCTCTGGGCCCAACACCACCATCTGTACAAAGAGGACAGTTCCCCACAGGGTTACTGTGAGGACAAAATGGGAAAATCAATACCAACATCTACGTCAAGTCCTCTACGCTTTGTGCCTGGCACAAAGTAACAGCTCAATAAACGTCACCACCATATGCCAGGTACCGATTTCTTCCGGCAGTGCTACCTACACTCGGCAGGCTTAAACAAGAATGGCAAGCCACTGGTTTTATGGACTGAAAAGGTCAGGGAGGGTAATCAAAATTTGGGGGGAAAAAACTCTGTCCTTTCTAACGGTTTCAAAACCCAGGTAACCTGAACATGCCACCTGCCATGTTTTTCAAATGTGAATGGGCAAGTCCGGGCCCTGGGGATGGGGTTAAGATGCAGACCCTGATTCAGACAGTCTAGGGTAGAGCCCGAGATTCTGTGTTTCTAATGAGCTCCCAGGTGATGCTACAGTTGCTAGTCTGTGACCTGTGAGTGACAAAAATCTAAGGTAGGTATGACAAATATAAATTCCTATATCCCAACCCAGTAGAATCAAAGTCTACATGGGAGAGGTGTAGGAAGCAGTATGTCTGAACAAATACCTGTGACAATATCCTCAGGAAATCTGAGAAACACTTGTCTGATAGTTAATGTTGGAGTCAGCAAGCATTTTCTGTAAATGGACAGATGGTAAATATTTTACTCTTGCTGGGCCGTATGTTTTTTGCTGCAACTACTCAACGCAACCATTGTACTGTAAAAGCAGCCATAGACCATGTCTTTATGAAAAAGCCTTAATGTGTTCCAATAAAACTTTATTAACAAAGCAAGAAGCAGGCCATATCTGGCTGACAGACCTCTGTAATATACCAAATAACTCAACATTTATGGGCAAGAAGTAGCAGCAACAATTCTGAAGACAATTTTGGACAATTTGACTGCAGGTTCTTCAAACTAATCTCATGGGAAAGGAAGATTCGGGGTGGCTAATTTGCTCAACTGCTTCAAATCAAAGGAAATATGAAAGAAATTATTTGATTTTCAAAATAACAACAACAAAAAAAAGGTGAAATGAGGAAGAGCTATTCAGAGTCATGGGAACTAGAGCTTACTGCTTAAATTTCTGGCTCAATAGGCCCTAAATATGAATATGAAAATATGCAAAAATTAAAGGCTTGTGTAACCGGAAGAGTTCGGAAACCGAGTTTCTAAAATGTTAGCAAGGAAATCAAGAGCACCAATGTTTATTCATCAACAGAGAATTTTGTTTAAAAAAAAAAAAAGGAAGAAAGAAAAAGAAAAATGAAACACCAGGCAAGCCCACAACTCAGAGTTCCTTGCCTTTTGAAAACAGAGGGGTCGGTTAACACAAATGTTGTTAGGGAGTCAGATCCACGGCAATATGTTAAGGGGCCACCAATCAAAATCAGAGACTGTGCATCAAGTCAAACTATCTGAAAGTCCACGAGCCAAGCAACAACCTTCAGAGCTTATTGAAAGGCAGCTGTCAACTGGGAAGTATGGAAATCACAAGCAAATGGAATACATGGTGCTATGTCAATGAATGAAGGACAAGAAAGGAAGGTAACATGTGAGGACAGAAGACAGGTTAGGCCTCAGAGAAGAGGATGGGGATGAGGGGGTAATTTGGTCACCAGATTCTGAGAACAATAAGGCAGCGTCCAAGAAGGAAGAGGCCGCATAACCTGGGATCTCTCCAGAGTTTAAAGAAACCTCTTTGACCAAATGCTTCAGAAAACTCTGGAACATATATGTAGCAGAGCTATGCATCTGAGACATACTCAAGTTATAAAATATCCACTAATGGTGGTTGAACTAAAAGCAAAAAGCTGGGAAGGATCAGCAACACAGACTATCTCTAATAGCGACTACAGAAGGACAGCTGAAACAGAATAGAGACCAGATGATGTGTTCAATGAAGAAACACAAGATTTATAGGGCAGGAAGGAAAGTCAGGATCCTTTTAAAGGACAGCGAGGCTTGCTTTGCATTTGCCAGTGTGCAAATCCTGCATGGGGTTCATTTTTGTTCTTTATGTGCTGTTTCAGACTGGAAATGATTTATATTTTGCAATCCCTACCCACTTGCCATCCCTTCAAAAAGGCCTAGCAACTATCTGAATCTACCTTAAAAGAGGAAACCCTGGGCTATTCCTTTAAATGTGCTGATATACACACAGTAGGTTCAGCCAATATATATTTTGTGGAAATGAATTTAAATTGAATTTAAAATTTCTTTGAGGGCACTGATTTTAATAGATCATAATGAAGTATTCACTTCTAAGCTGAAGGGAAACTCCCAAGTGCTGTTTAATAACCTAAAAGAGAGACAAATTTGGATCTAGGATCTGCCACTAACCAGTTCTGTGTCCCTAGGTCAGGTGTTTAATCGTGATGACTCAACTTCCTCATCTGTAAAATGGGTATAATAAACCCTCCTACTTCCCAGCAGCCACGTGGCTAAAATGAGACAGCACTCCCAAGGCCAGAGGTTAGCCAGTGCCTGGCTCAGAGAAAAGAACGGATTAAACATGAGTTCCTTCCCCTTTCCCTAGTGCACCATCACATAATGCGATATTTAGAATTTTAATTCAGGCAATTACTTAAGTAGTAATTGCTATTTGTATTTACATAGCTGCTTTGATCCAAGAAGCTCAAAGGGCTTTACTAAATTTAGCATTTTAATAAATGTTTCATTTGCATTCCGTTGATTTTGTTTACCCACACCAAAACTTGGAATTTCCTAAAGCGAGACAGCCAGGCAAGTTAAGGAAATGAGATAATATCTTCACGTTCACAGGTATCCCACATCGGAGTTTTGTCTGTTGACGGAAGAAGTCATGACTCCCTGGTCCAGCAGATTAAATGACAGCAAGAGATGTGCTCACTTGCTCCTGTTGAACTTCCTCCTCATCACACTTACCAACACAGAGGTATGTTTATTGCACCAATGTGTGTGTGTGTGTGTCATTGGCACCATAAACATTACTAAACTCGGAAGAAAATCAAAGCACGAAGCTCGGTGTCATCACTGAATTCTAATGATGCGGAATGTCCGCGGTTGCACGGGGACAAGATCTTAACAAGCCCTGATTTGACCGCTGGCATCCGCCTCCCACATCACATGGGCTTGCCCCTCCCTTACGGGGCTGAATATTGATAAATGTCTCTACCCTGTGCAACAGGGAAGCCGGCTTCTATTGGCAATCTTTACCAAAGCGCTTTTCTTCCCTTCTCTACACTCAAGGGTTTACCCTGAATGATTTAATTATCATTTTCCTTGTGTAAGACAAATTAAAGAGGAGAGTAGGAGTGTCGTGCCAAGCACATTATTTATCTCCTTAACAGATTGCCGCTTACCAAACCCCAGAGCTGCTGCGGCGGCGGCTGCTTGACGGGGGCCCACAAGATGCTCAGGGGGCAAGGCTGAGGGGAAGTAGTCTTGCACGTGGCAGGGAAACACACTGCCCAGGGAGATCAGGAACCGCCGCACCACTTCTCGAACAAA
This sequence comes from Phacochoerus africanus, assembly GCF_016906955.1. Taxonomy (NCBI): domain Eukaryota; kingdom Metazoa; phylum Chordata; class Mammalia; order Artiodactyla; family Suidae; genus Phacochoerus; species Phacochoerus africanus. The sequence goes on from NC_062544.1 coordinate 132,729,490, forward strand.
CCAAAACTCTCGCGATAGTACCATCGTCCAGCTAATTTTCACATCGAGTACTCCCACAACGTTTCTGGAAGAATTCTTAAAGCTGGTGACCTAAGATACAGCTCCAGGAGGATGGGGGGGTTTGGGAAGGGATTCTATATAGAAATCAAGGGAGAGCTTTGAAAGAGCTACATTTCATAAATGCCGGTGGTCAGTATGGGAAAAAACCTTTCCTAGAGATTCCTTAGACAAATGCCAACTCAGTGTCTAAGTGAGAATATATATGGATAGTGGGAGCTTTTTCGTTTTTTAACTAATTTTCCACTATTTGAACAGTAACCTCACAGGGATTTTAAAATAAACCATCCTAACATAAACACCACATAATACCCATTTTAAGTCCCTATATACAAAGTGGCTAACAATTGCAGGTTTAGTGATCAATTCTGTAGGTTTGTAACTTTTTGACTTATCTTTCACCTAAAGCACTCGTGTCTTATTTGCTACATTCAGTTACAATGTGCTGACTGCAATTTTTTTTCTAATCCAGCCATGTCTAGGAACCTACCAGGTAATATAAATTGAGAGATGCCAGAGATTAAGCAGTAGCATACACTACTGCTTTGCAGTGTGCAGTGGGAAAAGTCTGCCTGTTTTTACATCCAGGTTAAGGCTCAGTGGAATCTAAATTCTCTTCTGATCCTTAGTCTAATGCAGGCAGGTAGTGTAATGAAGATTAAAGCCAACTTCTGTATAGACAAATAAGGACCATAAAACGAGAAATCCAACAAACTTATTCTCCCAGAATTAGGCTGTTTCCTAAGATCCATTTACTTTCAAATACACCTTAAGACCTGAAAAGGGCTATTCTTTCCCTACTTGCCTCATTGCTAATCTACCACCTAACTCCAGATATAGAACCTTTTAGCCTGAAACTGAGCGCAGTGCACCTAAACAAGGAGAGTTTTCTATGTCACAGGAAATCTGTGCAGGCTCCACAATGGCCGACACGATTACAACAAATACCTTAAGTGCATCAGTTGGCATTTTTCAGTGTATGGCCTCCTGCTCTGCCTATGGATAAAGATGTAATTCAATCTCTCTGCAGTAAATGGACAGCATCAACCTTAGGACCCCAAAAGCAAGTAAGCAAAAGACAGAAGCCTAAAACCTTTTCTTTAAAAGCTAAGTCTAATTTTTTTTTTTAAATTACAAAGACATCTTAAAAGATTATAAAGCAAGAGCTAAGAACGTCCTCTACACACTGCCTATGGATATCTATCCTCACTGGAAACAAAAGAAGTCACACGTGGTCCAACAGCTCTGAACTGATTCTCACCGTCTGCCACTAATCTTTAAACTCTTCTAAACCAGTAAGTTAAAAGCATCTTTTAGTTCTTCTGTGTCTTCCACAGAAACTCCAAACTGATTTTAAAAGGACAGCTTCAAGTTTTGGCTAAAACATAAATAACCTCATCTCTGGAAACCTCTCTTGGCTTTTATGTTTGAGCATGATCCGCACACATAAACACACACACACACACAAATATACAGATTACATTTTCTGTGATTACTAAGCTCTAGATGGATAAAAGGTTGCTGGTATAGAGATACACATCTAATTAAATCACTGGGTTTCTTAATGTTCAATTTTTCGAGAGATATATGAAGTTATATGTGGAACTGCTGAAGAGAAAAATATAATTAAAAATCTTTCACTGAGTCACTTTTATTAAAAAACAAAATAATTTGTTTTTCCTGATGGAAATGACATTTACTCTCACACGTTACTTGTAAGGTTTCTTTTCTTCTATGTGTAGACACTGTGCATATGAAATATGTACAGAAAACAGCTAAAAAATAAACTGGAAAAAATTTATATATATTTTCTACTTTGGAAAAACAATGAACAACGGCATTAATGCTTCCGGGTGCTAATGCTTCTGGGTGCTGAGTATAATAACACGGACCAACAGCTTCATTTTCTCAGAGCTGCCTGCTCACATGATGTATTTTGGATCACCGAAACAACCTCAGCTTCAAGTAACATTCAAGTGAAAACTCAGGACAATTAAAAAATAGGAAGGCTTAATTTTCAAACAGGAGTATGGAAATTAAGTCAACACTACGATATATCCCGAGATCAAGAGAAAGCGGCTGTGTCTGTCTGTGTGTGTATATACACGACCCTGTCCATTGCTCGCACCATCCTTCAAACCTTCACAGATGGTTCACTATTAAAAATGGCCAAGTGCTTTGGGGACACAGTAATGAAAAAGATGCTCCTGCCCTGCCTTCTAGGAGGGAAGTTCAGTAAGTTCTACTTTTTCTCAAATGTGAGAACAAGGGCCACAGCAGACACCTTAGAAGGCATTCAAAGCCCAGAAATCAGCTTGTGTGGAGTGAGCCCTTGGCATGAAGAGGAAGCCTGGAAGGCTGGAAATCCAATCCACCCAGTGAGAAACCAGACCTGCCTGGGTTCCTCAGCTTAGGTTCTAGCTACATAAGTGCTAATTCCATGTTGAAAAGGTGACAATAATCAGATGCTTCACTCCCACAACATATTCAGCCCATTCTTACGGCATTATATGCACTCAAGTCACATGGATCCAATTAGGGGTCACTGAGATATGGTGAGGCCACCCACTCCTCCACATTAAAGACAGCTTCAGACACCTCAGATGCTGCTTCCTACCTTTCCCTTTTGGGAGTGTGGGCAGAGAGCTGTCCGTTGGTAGAGGCATGTGGGTTCATTATTAAGGAGGTCTTGGAAGGTGCAGAGGAAGAGACACATGTCGTGGTCAGGTCCAAACTGCTGTGATTGTTGCCTGTGGTTTCTTCTGTCGTATGAGCACTTGTCACTTCTTTCCAGAGCTGCTGCAGTTCTGTTGGAATCATGCCTGAAACAAACAAATTGGATAATTAAATCAATTAACAGCTAATTCTGTCCTCTTCAAACAGTAATTAAATCAAAGAGTCAGTAAACAAAGCCTAGTGTTGGGTGGTGGGGGGAGGATTTGGATCTAGGTTCCCCCCCCCTTAACTAAGGCAAATACGGTAATACCAAATGTGTCCTCTCCCTGAAGTGCCCTCAACACACATAAAAGACACCCATGAACAGGATTCAAAACCCAGCTACCTTGCAAAGATACTATGCCTCCATCCAAACTGTTGTTTCTAGCTCTTGGGGTGGGGGTGGGGGGAGTAGATAGATGTTATTGTATTTTTAGACACAAAGAAGGACTCAAAATAAATTTGCTCAACCTCACTATTATGACAACATGAACCACAAAATGAATAATTTTTGTGCTTAAGTCTTAAATGATGACAAATAGCTTTGTTATTAAATATAGTTTTTATTAATCACTTTTAGACATAAATTATGAATTCATATCGTCTTCCTGAAATGCTTTTCAACTTTTAACAGTCAAATTGATTATACTATGATTATTTCATTAACACACCTATCTTCCTCATTAATTTTGGTTTCTAGTACCACATGCTTAATTGATGGATGTGTCTACTGAAAAACTGTATAACTTTTTATACAAGTAACACTATTATTACTGTCATTTCTTAGATCCATGCTAATGAACCATCGCAGAATGAAATGAAAATGTGAAAGAAACTTGGAGCAATAAAGTTCTCTTGTTTTTTAAGGAGGTCCGAATGGACATGGGTCTGAAGGAGTAACTGTCAACCTGTTTTTTCTCCCCCTCCCCAAGAACAGATACAATCAGTATGTCAATCTCTCTACTGCAGGCCTGTAGCCTTTATTCTGGCGGCGTGCCTCTACAGCCCAGGATTTCCAAATCCCTCCTCAAGGCATATTCTAGTGCATACACGCACAGAAGAAAAATATTCTGAACAGCAACTAGCAACGACTACCACTACCTTGGAGGACAACCTGGAAGAAATCACAAGCCCTGGACATCACAAGGCAAGGCTGCATCCAAACTGGACGTCTGGATCTCTGTTCGTGGTTTCCATCACTGCCACGGAGCTATCCTAGAAAGCCTGCCATTTTCTGACTCTACCGCAGTAACCGAAACAGGCATGTTTCCTCCCAAACTGAAGGTATTGAATTTAAAAAAGAAGGCTGTGTGCATTATATTCATTTGAAACACATAATAAAAAATGCCAAGGTCTAAATTTAATTTATTTTTGTCATTTAGAACACAATGGATAGATAATCATCTCAACGTGATCAGCCAAACATCTTTACTTTGCTAAACTGTTAAAGATTTTAATTATGCTAGCATTGGAGAGCACTGGTCTAATGAGGCGACGGACTCCAGAGAATCCGAGTGGTTAAGAACTGTGAAATGAGTCTGATAGGATTTTTTTATATTCACCGTGGATCGTTTGCATATCAAAGAGGAGTAAATTATTGCACAGCAGACCAATAACCTTCCCCGCCTTTCTGAGAAGAGCGTTAACAAAAACAGTTGGTCTCTCCTAACGTTCTCCACGAAAATGTTCAAATGCTCAAGTCTCTGCAATTAATACATACATATATATATATGTATGTGTGTGTGTGTGTGTATAGATGATAGGGGCGGCCTCAAATGATACATTAAGTGGTCAGATATTCCTCGAATGCCTCAACAGCCACGTCAGTTTTCTCTTTCCTTCATAAAAATCAAATGCCAATTATGTGTTGATGGATTTTGTCCCAAATGAGCATTTAGTTATTAGGCATCTTCAATTATGACTTGTCCCCTGAAAATTAAACCTCGCAGGCAAATTAAACAAAGGGAAAGGTCACGACACAATCCCGTGTCCAGTTCTGCTGCATCTGGGCTGTTATTTTCCCACCCGCTGCAAAGTGACACGTGGGATGTTTTTGGAGCTAAGAGGCTGCCACTGATGCCTGCACACCAACAATTACCTGCGAAGATGGCTGCCCCTCCGACCACTGTTTATTCAATTGAAACAACAGTGAAGAGGCTTGTCTGTGGATGATAGCACAGCAATATAAAGCCACACACAAGTCAACAACTAGTTTTATTTTCTGCCCAGTAAACACACATGAAAAGAACAAGCCGCCTGTTTTTCAACTCCAGCTAATTGATTTCTGGGTCAGCTGCATGGGAGGTGGGAAGAAGGAAGAACACTCCACAGCCACAGTTTCTGACAACTGTATTAACATCGTCCCTCCAAGAGAAAAAGAACTTTGAAGCTGTTTCAAAAGTCAGCTGTTTATCCAGCAAATAAAGACAAAGAGAAATGCCCTGTTAAACTTGTTACACCAACGGAGCACATGAATGTTACTCGCCTCTCCTTCGAGTCCAGTGGGCTAGCAAATCAGCTTCATCATCCACAGGGAGAAACGGTAAATAAAATAGTAACTCACTGACTGACAAGGAGGCATCCTTCTGGGTCAAATTTCAATGTGATAATTGCGTTTAAGAACATTCTCGTCAGACTTACAGAAAGGCAGTCAAATCGGTCTCCTCCGTCAATGTTACACCTTGTTAGCGATGTTAACCTATTCAATGAATACTATCTACCCAAGGATGCTGTTGACAACCAAGATCTCATGATAGAATTAAGATGGATAAAAGGTAAGCTAGTCACTCATCAGACTAAATGGACATAAAAATTTCCAGAGAGCATGCACTTCTTACAAAATGGTACATAAGAATAACAGGACCAAGTAAAACAAATCCATTAACAGGTACATAAGCAGGTATGTCATTTTCTCCTAGCTGTAGTTTACACTTTAGAAAATTAATAAGTCAGAATGATATAGTATTTCTATATGGAAATACAGGTGCCGAGGAAGATGAGATGATTAAAGAGATCAGGGGAAAAGCAGACATGCTCATTATATAAAACAGAAAGAAGATCCTATAATAGCCCTAAAAATTTTTTTAAAGTCCTTCCGTTTCATAACATTTAGGGAGAAAAAAATACGAGCCTTCAAAATATTATTCTCAGTCTCTTCCTATATTTTGGTATTTACATGCATGTTTAAGGTAACTTAGCCAAGACCATGCAGCTGTGTAAAAGAATTATGATGATTATATCCTAAAGTGGGTATCACTAGCATTTTTTAAACACATATACCCTGTGCCTGACTACATTTCTCTTTCCAGGACAACTGGCCTCTTCATTATAAAAGAAAATGCAGACACAGGTTTAAAAAATGTATGTTGCAGGGACAGTTGATAGATTACCGTTCACAGAACTCAATTTTACAACCCCAGGTATCACTGGCTCCAAGACAAACAGAGTTGATCAACCTTTTTTTGTCCTTGTGCATCCATACCCAGGTGACCATGTTCAAGCAAGCAGAAAGTTGATTTAAACCTCATAATGACATCAGTTTTAAGCCATCATCTCTCTGATAAAAAAAATCGTGTTGTAGTCCAACAGGAATGAATTTTCTAGCCACTCTGGGCGAGGTACCGAGGGGAGAACAAAACCAACCTCTGATTCCAACAAAGATGGCAATGACCCTCGTGGTTCACTTCACTGGAAGAAATGGACTCCAGAAATATTTACATTTGCATTTATGCATCTTGGGCACACATAAAGGGACCCCCTTAGACTGTAAATATGTGCCTCCTTAATGTGGTTGGGGCTAAGAGTTAGAGCAGACGGCTAAGCATATCAATCAATGCCATGACTGGTGAATTACCTACCGGTGTCTCTGATATGTTACTGCAGAGATTACACTTCATGCATCACCACATTCATTTCTTTCACATTACACATGAGCTTGTCTTGTCACTGCCCAATTGCCCTCTTTTGGGCAGCTTAACTGATGTACTATAACAATGAACCTTAGTGAGCAAACTTAATAGTATAGGAGCGGTGGGAAAAGATGAGAGAGGTGGAAGCTGAGTCCAGTGGGTGTGTCACAACGTTGCTCACAATAAACACAAAGGTGTAATTAATGCATGGTATAACATTTTGCAAACATGAAAATGCATTAGCCCATGTGTCCTTTTTTTTTTTCCTCCTCGGCCTTGCTCAATTACCAAATCTTCTCTTTTGACAGCAATGGAGATGCTGATTACACGTCACATGGGTGAGCACTAAATGGTAGAAGTGGGAGGAAGGGCAAGAGGGAAATTCAAGGAGGAAAAAGCCTGGGTCTCAACATTAAAATATAAACAAACAGACAAACAAACAAAACACACCAAAACCCAGGAGGGCAAAAGTTGAGTGGGGTTGACTCAAGAGTCAAGATTCAATGTAGACGTGTCTCTCTGGCTCCACTTGACACTGTAGGGTACTGAACACTTGGCTATACTGTAAGCACCTGGAAGGAAGAAAGAGCTTCCACATTCTGAACCTGCTTCATAAGGCAACTGAATCCAAGACAGCAAAGGCGTTAGCTACTAGCCTTAAGGCACATGTATATGTATACATCCAAGACTCCTTAGGGGCCTCGAGGAGGCAAATGAAGTCTACCATACCACGTATAAGGTGGGGGTACTACATTTCAAAACACGGCATGGCTCTTTCTACTTTCCTTCCTTCCCTTTCTCTCTTGCTGGTCTGACCAATCCATTTGTGGATCACATTATGCATGTGAAAATCAGAGGAGCCTAAAACAAGAGGATGTCTTAAAAACAGCTAAAGGAGTCATTTTTTTCCTGATGTCCAACACCCACTGGAGGACTTGGCTTTTCAAAAGAAAAAATATTTTTTTCTCTTAGGGCAGCACCCTTGGCACATGTAAGTTTCCAGTCTAGGGGTTGAATTGGAGCTGCAGCTGCCAGCCTATTCCACAGCTACAGCAACACGAGATCCGAGTCGAGTCTGCGACCTACACCACAGCTCACCGCAACACCAGATCCTTAACCCACCAAGTGAGGCCAGGGATGGAACCTGCAGCCTCACGGATACTAGTCAGGTTCTTAACCTGCTAAGCCACAACAGGAACTCCCTCAAAATAAAATTTTAAATGCATGAATTTTTGTTCCTTTTCAAGGAACTCCAGCTTTTGAAGAAGAGCTGGAGACGGACAGACTCCCTGTTCTGCTGGGTGTAGAACTAACCTGCCCTCAAACCAACAGTCAAGATGAATGCCAAAAAGAAAGAAAAGAGAAGAGCCAACAAAAAACAACTTTGGCTTTTGTCGCAGGAAGAGATTAATCTTAATTGTTTACAGAGAAATAAACCTGAATTTCTCCTTAGATATTAAAAAGTGGCATTTCTAACGCATTACTGAGATTTAAAACAGAACAAGTCACAGGATGTATAACCCATCTTCAAATGACTAAGGAAAGCCTTCAAGAAAATGCATTTGCGATTTCAAACTGAAAACGCGAGATCTGATTCATATGCTCCCTAAGTCAGAGTGGCGCAGTCTTCTCTTTCTCCAAGAACATGCAACATTTTGATCCTGCTAAGCCTCTAGACCACCCCACATCTTCATTTTGGCATCGGCAAGCACTTCGGCTTCTGTAAAGGTCCATCGCCATTACCTTATCCAGTTCTTCCTTTAAGTTTAAAACATGCCTGTTTTGAATGGACAATCTCCATAATGATGAGCTTAAAGGAGACACTCCCCCACCCCCAGCCACCCCCACCTCTGCCCCAGAGTCTCAAGAGGGTGGCTCCTTCTGTCTAATCAAGGCTTACCTTGAGCGAGGGGTTGGAGGGGAAGGGCAGGCTGCCCCGGCTGAATTGTTAGAAGGCCTTGGCGCTGCAAAGACAGGAGGTGCTGCTGCTGTAACTGCTGCATCTGTAAAAGCTGCTGCTGAAAAGCCAACTGCTGGGTAGCCACCTGCTGTTGCTGGAAGAAATCAGGAAGAAAAAAAAAAATGAGATGGCCACTGCCCGAGGAAGGTTAAAGGCATGGACGTTTCTAAACACATCGTCATTGTCCAGGAGTAAGAAGGGTCACTGGGGTTTCCTGGGGGGCTTGGCGTCAAGGCTGGCTTAAAAGGGACAGAACACATCAGCCCTGACGGCAAGTGAGGGAGTGTGTGGGGGGGGGACTTTCTGCTGCCTGCTCCCATGGAAAAATAATTTGTCAATCAAGTCAGCTTGCCCTCCAGTGTGAAGGGCCTGAGTTTCTATAGTCAAGATATGAACTTCTAGACTTGGGACATTTTTAATTATTCACCCACGGAGGCAGGCTGTACCACTCCAGGTCTGGAGGGATTTGAACCCTGAACCTTGGAGGTGTCAAAGAACAAGTTGCCTCCGTCCTGCCTGCCCATGGAAAAGCTTTTAACTACTCTGTTTATCACTTCTGACATAAATAAATGAGAAAAAATCAGACCTTTGAAGAAGAAAAACTTCATCTAATATTGTTAATTAGCCATGACAAACGATGAAATAACATTGTAAATCTTTCATAGAAACAGCCACTAGATTTTAATTACACACATTCATAATTTAGCAAACAACATCGCACTCGACTGTGAGTGTTTAATATGAAGGACACTTTTAGCTGGAGATGCCTTTGCTTGGCTTGAGTTTCAGAAATCCTGAGGTCTGCTTGCTGGTCCTGCTTCCCCACCCCCTTTGTTCTTGAAAAGAGGGGCTTTAGGAGAAGATAAAATATCCTTCTGTTGATTGGACAATGACAGGGGAAAACTTTTGTTGTGTAAAACATCAATACATCATTCCTGTGTTTAGCAGGCCTTGCTCCAGCCAAAAAAATTAATGTAGATTTCCTCAGTAATTATCTGAGTGATAGAAAGATAATACAGTGCAGTATTACAATAAATAGAAGGAAATTATCTAATATCCTTAATCTGCTAGGAATCAAATCGAGGTGGAGGTCTTAGCCACATTATGGCTAACAATTATGAAAGGAAAATTAACCCTTCTTGGGAAGGGAGTTCTGGAGCCAGAAAAACAGAGAGAGAGAGACAGAGAGAGAGAAAAGGTTCTTGAAGAACAAGATCTGCTTTCCTAATTCTGAGTATTATTCAAAATATCAGAGTGACGTTCACAACCAAAAGGACCGCACCACTCTCACAGCTTCTCATAACTACACTTTACAAACAACTGCATTCACTTAACCTAACACATGACCTTGATCTGATACATCCATAAAATGGTATATGTATCAGGACCTTCTGATGCACAGTTCAAAGGAGGAGAAAAATGGTGGTTTCCTTTTGGTCTCCATGTAGTTTATTTTATAGTAAAAACCATCATTCTCATATTAGCAACCAATTTCAGACTTACTACCATGCCACTGAGAAAGTTAATTGAGTTTCACTCCAAAAAACAAATTCTATACCACTAACAACAAAAATTTAAATAAATTTAAATGAAAAGCCAGTGTTTTCATTTTAAGAACAGCATGCATAAAATGATCCAATTGTTTTCACCCCTTCCCAAGTTATCACATTAATGTAAAACCCAATGATAGTTATATTCATGTCAAAATGATTTTTTCACTTCTTCAACCGATATTAATTCACGACATTTTATGAAGAAAAGGGTTGGGGGGAAGGAAGCAAAGAAAAAATAACATTGATACAATAAAAAGATCAGGGAGTTAGCTCTTCTTGAAGTAGAAAATCATGGGGCGGGGGTGGGTGCTGGAGTTTGGGGAGGGTGTTTCCTGTCTTACTGTAAATGAAATGTTTAGAAATGTTGTATTTATATAAAATGACTTATGGCTGTTCTGTTGTCTCTGTGGCCATCCCTAGGAAAAGCTCCTGAGAGCTGTCCACATTTGAAAAGCCAGGATATAAAAGTATACAAGGCCCATTGTCCAAAGAAAGAATTTAAAAGCAACGCTGGTTGCCAAACTGTGCTCCCCACCCAGTTACCAAACACAGGATACGAGCCCGTTTGTTTACTTCTCACAATTGAATGCGTACAAAAAAGGTCTCCGTGCAGTCCCCTGAACAGGTCAGTTGTCAGTGTTAAAATGCTAAAATGCCCTGATAAACCTTACATTTTGGATCCCCTCCCTAGGGCTGCAGTCAAAGGTCTGTTTTCCTTTCTTTGGCTCCTCCCTACTGCCTAACATAAACTGTCATAACTGCCCAGGACAAACGGCCCCTTTTAAAACAATCAACCGAGGCTACCTCACCGGCACAGGATGGGATTTTTCGTGCGGCCTGACTTAAACTCAAGCCTGCCTTCTATTTTTTCCACACCCGTCCTGTCAAATATTAATGAGCCATCACTTAAACACTTGCTCTCGGGGGTGACAGAGCAGCCATCACCCAAGGAAGGTCTTGGGTCGAAACACCAACGTAGGGATACTAACTTTCTCAAGGAAACATCTCAAGGCAACTTCAAGGAAAAAGAGAGACTCAAGTACATTGTTCTGGCCCAGGATCAAGCGTCTTACGGCAGAGGTGATCAAAAAAGGGAAAAAGGGTGGAAGCAGAGAGGGGCTGACAGTTTAAAATTATGAGCCACTAATGACTGGGGATTCAGTAAATTAATATACCTGTTCCATCTGTCAACATCCAGGTTCAAACCTTGTTAAAACCATAACCACTGGTCCACAGCATGTAAGTGCTACCATGTGAATCCATTTCACTGAAGCACAAAAGGCCCCCACCTGCATGGTAATGCCAGGCGCCTTCCTCCCCACCTTGGGAAAATAAGGCTCTCCTCTAACCATTGTTCAAGAGATCTCGGCCACATCCAGGGGCACCTCAAACACAGCAGTGGGGTCCAAGGAGACCACCCCTCAGGATGTGAAGGCAACATCACCTTTGCCTTCAAAACACTTGGCAAAGCCTGATCATCACAAACCCAGGGTCCCAGAGACACTAAAGGCTAAATGCTATTACAACATAACCACCTTCCCCTAGTTCAGACAAAGAGTATTTCCCTTTTCTCCCTCAGGCTCCCTTCCCAAATTCTGGCACCACCATCATCCTTGAGCCTGAGACGCCCCCTTTCTGACAGCAGCAATTTGGGAGAGTTAACTTTTATCCTTCCTTCTGCTGGGTAACTTTCGCCTTCACATTTCTTTATCTGCCCTCTGAGCTCATCTGAACTTTCATGTTCTCCCAGCATGCAGACGTGCATTCCAAACTATGTCTAACAGACCAAATAAGAGGTTAATAAGAAGTGGCAACAGAAAGGAAAAACACAATCCCTGGTAACTGATAAGAATGACAGTGCGGCCCTTTTTTGTTTGTCTTCAAATATAGAGTTAAAGATCTTTAAAAAACTAAATTTTGATGCCTTTGAAAAGAAAGAAGCACAAAATAACAACAGGGGGTTATTGCCTGCGAGCCACAGGGGAGAAACTCCATAATTCTTATTCTCCCTTTTGAAGGCTGTTAGAAATCTGATTCAAAAAAGCAACAGCAGAAGGGGAAACCTCTTGAGGCTGTAACCATTTCCTGTGATCATGCATAATGTGCTTCAAAAGTGGGTTTTTACCAATTCTGTTGATCAATTGCACCTCCTTCATATCCCTTCTTTTTTCTGCTGTGTTTACATCTGATGTGACTCAGTGACAAGCACTGTCTGAGACTGTGAAACAGGCCTGTCATGTTGATTTATGGGCGCATCAAACCACAACTTGTCCAAACTGAAGCTCGCAGTTCATTAATTAGAGAGTTGTGACTTTGAAGTCAGCTTTCAGACTGTGGTTTTTAACATTTGGCTTAATTTATATGCTCTTGAATGTGGATCTCTAAGGAAAAAACTGAAATTCCCTTCTTGTCTTTGAACTTCTTTTGACCGCACAATAATCATTTCTTTGTCCAGAGTGATGCCTGCAATCCCAGAGTCATTAACGCGCATTGAACTGCCACTGATGAGTAAGCCCTACTGAATTAGAAAAACAGCCAGCAAAACAAAGCTGAGAGCCTTCTGCACAGTGATATCTCACAATTACATGCCTTCCCTCCCTGTGCCATTTCCATTTTAATTACTGTTAGTCCTTTAGATTTACATTTTAGACACTTTTTAATCTGTTCCCTTTTTTATTATAGCAGCACCCGGTAGCCCGCCACCGTACTTAAGGTTGTGTCAGCATTTTCAAGACAACACCTCCTTCCCTTCACCCCAAAAATGCCCCTACTTGGCAGGGGTTTCTCTCCAGGCAGCTCAACAGGACTCTAGGGTAAAACTTGGGAAATGTACCCAATTTGTGCAGAGGGAGGAGCCCGCAAAGTGGGCACATCTGGGACATTCCCAGTGTGTGAAAGGAGGGCTTCCCGGCATCCTCGCTCCTGCGAGGGGCAGGGGTTGACAGTCAATCACCTGGTTAGACTTCCCCTAAGCTATAGCAAGTGGCTGCCTGCTTTGGGCCAGCAAGAAACTGTTAAGCGGGCTTGGGCGCTGTTTATCAAACTATAAATTGTCATTCCAGGGAGAACACTCAAATGGAAAGAATTTCTAGTCCCTCGTGGAAACCCAAGGAGATAAGTTACATCGGATAACTGTGGAATGGGTAGGAAGATGTCACGATAACACGTGCAGGCAGAGAGACACTCAGACTGAGTTGCAGCCACAAGGAAGAGAAGAAGCTGAAGCAGGAACCCTCCCTGGGGAGACTTCCCATTCATGGAGCAAACACTGTCACCCTAACTGGGTGGGGGGCATCTGCTGTCACTATGTGCACCTGCAAGACATAGGGTACTTAGGCGCTCTTGCCAGGCACTGCTTCTTCTCGGGAAAACACAAATAATCCAAGCCTGCTTTGAGCCACTGTGATCTGTGCAGCTTGTGGGAAGAAGTTAAAGAGAGCCAGGAGCACTCTGAATCTTGCTCTAACTTTTTGGATCAGGGATTATTCTTTCAAAGGAAAAGGCCACGACCACACCCCCAAGCTCTCCGAGCTGGGGGGGGGGGGGGGGGGCGGAAATCAAGGGTGGTGGGTGCCCACGTGAAATTGTACTGAGAGCCCCTCACCTCCCCCAGGTGGACCCTGGCCCTCCGTGGTACCAGTGCGCAAAAGTGGCCCTTGAAGGTTCTGCCCAGGATTCCGGTGCTCACACAAGGTACACCTGCGGTGGTGCTATAAAATATGTGGCAGTCGGCAAATGGAACCCCAGAAAAATCTGAAAGCAAACAGGACAATAACTCTCGGGCTGATAGCTGAGAACCGATAGAGTCAGCTCAGTTGTGCAATCATTTAAAAGATGAATGACAGTTTAATAGCCACTAGATAGTCCTCTGGGATCTGCGGTTTGAAAGTAAAATATGTATTGTCGGTACCTCTTTAGGCTGTTTTCCAGCATGTTGTTGTTGTAAAAGTTGAAGCTGCAACTGTTCCTGTTGTTTTTTATAAAACTCTTGAAGCTGCTGCTACAAAGGAAAGAGAGGACCGTAAGTAACAGAGGGTAGCGCCAAGCCACTGTCCCTTTCGGTGCCATACACAAACTAGGATTTGAAAAATAGCATCCTTTTATCTGTAATGGCCTGACCTTTCGTTTGAATCTCGACAATAAATTTCAGTGCACACGGACTATTCTTGGCATTATTGTTTGAAAAGTAATCTCCAAAATGAACTGATGAAAAACATACCATTTTCTACATAAACTAATTAAAAGAAGGCAAGGGATGACCTTTGATTGTACAACAAAGCCAAAGCGGCCTTGCTGAGGGAGTCTGGTGAATCTCGACTGCAAATTGTATGCGTGCTTCTTCAGTCAGAGGGCTGGGTGGTGCTGGAGGGCGTTTGGTGTGGATGTCAACTGTGTGGCTAAGCTCCCTCTGCTTCCTGTCCCCACCACCTCCCATCCCTGTGGTCCTGAACCTCCTCTACTTGCTTCAGGGGTCCCTGAAATCAGACTCTGAGGTCCTGATGGCAGCTGGAGGTTCATTTCGGCATCGGCACAGGTGACCGAGGTAAAATCGACTCTAGCCTTTAGAGTACATCGACTCCCCAGTGTTTCTCAAAACTTTAAAAGAAAAACTCCTCTGTCAGCTTCCAGGAAGAATGGGGACTTCAAGAGCTGTCCCATTTAACCTGCTCCCAACGTGCTCCCTGTTTTGCTTTGATTCGCACCATTTAGAAGCCTCTGGGCTTACCAAATAAAAGAGTACAAAGCCCCCTAAGCCCAAAAGATTTTATTTCTACCAAGTCCAATTACAGCCCTAATCTCAGACCACTGGGTACTCTTGAGGCCACACCCTCACTGCTCTTTCAGTGATGCAGATGCAACTGATGGTCCAGGGAACCAGGTGCGTGCGGCCCCACCCACCATGCTCCCTTTCACTTCGATGGGCAAAGGAGCTGTTTATGTGTGAGGACTTCTGAATGGAGGGCTAGGGAGCAGGGGGTGCGGTGGGAGGAGAAAGGAACATTACCTGTTGAAGCATGAGGGCCTGCTGCTGCTGGAGGAGAACCTGGAGCTGCTGAGGGCTCAGCACTTGTTGCTGGAGGATCTGCTGCATTTGCTGGGGAGTGATAACTTGAGGTGTCATCATAGCCACTGACACGGGAACCTAGAATGTTAACGGAGGATAAATAGGAAGCCAGGAAATTGCAAGCCCCCAGCGCGCGGCCTTCCAGGTTCAGAGACAGACTGTCATCAGGTCTGATCAACTGCTTCAAGAAGTGACCGATTTCCCATGCAGACCACATCTATCCAGAGGGGTTGCCGCAACCAATGCTATTTCATCTACTAAGCAGTTTATTTGAGATAAAGAACAATTAAAGACAACCTTGCCGCCACTGGCAAGGGTTCCCGATAGTTTTGGAGGCAAAAGAGGTGTAAACACTACCTGGAGTGAGGTTAGCACGACCTCTGTTTCTTAATGAGTCTTTGAGTGAGATGTAAGAAGTTAATGCAAACTTGAACACTGTTTTAGGGAAGAAGGCAGACAGAAAGCAGTATTTTCAAGGCTGGAGCTCACACGATCCATTTCCTCTGTGGACAGTGATTTTAAGCACCGTCAATGAATGCTGCGGCTTGTGGACAACTGAACCTTGGATGCACCTTCCGAACTTCAACACAGACCCGTCCTATGATGCCTTTTACCCTTCCTTATTCACCCAGCATACAGATGTCTCAATTCTTTCATATTATGTGCGATACCATTAAAAGCCGCTCTCCATGACATTTCAGTGACAAACAGCTACAGTGATGAACTTGATAGCATTTCATATTTGCAACTGTTAACACGTTTCTGCACGGGCATCTTTGCAAGGAACCTGCACACTGTATCTGAAAGGATGATGTCTTGTTCAGATAAAACACTGACATTAAAATGACAGGCTGTCTTGGCCAAGGTTACACAAATTGTATTCAAGCGGATACCTAATGACAATGCTATGAATTCTGCAAGCTTTCTAGAATGTAATTTAGCTATTCAAAATAATCACTGCACTTGTGTTTAATTTGCAGACTACATGAGAACCATTTTGTCAGTCCCCGTAATACAAGAAGACTATTTCATGAAAAATTGCCCCCCCCAAATAAAAAGATAAGAAAAGGGGAAAAAAACACAATGAAAGAAAAGACAAAACCTGTATGTCTTCTAACAGTAATATTGAAGCATCTTACTTTTCCCTGGTTTCTAATCAAACATGTGACAGCAAGAAGCTAGAAGCAGTAAAGGATATACTTTGTTAAAAAGGATCTGCTGTCATCTCATGTATTACAATAAAAGGTAATAACATGTTTTGCACTTTGCCTGTGTGCCACTTAAAAAAAAAAAAAATCCGGCAGACAATAGCTGATCAGAAGATAAAAGAATTAAAAAAATCTTTCAGGGGAGCAGTAAGCAAAAGGGAGAAATGCAGTATTAATTTTATGTAACATAATGTCTTAATATGCAGTTTATCTTGACTTTTTCACATGATTTGTCCTGTCATTTGCATAGCGAGCTCTCATTCCTAATTTCACAGTCATTATGCACTGATGTCCCGATTTCTCAGCATCACTAATTTTGATGAACTAAAAATGGTTCCTGAAGGTCAGATGCATGTACAGTGAACATCTTCCACTGTTGTTGTGGGCATGTTTGGGGGTGGGGGGGGTGTTCATGTGCAAGTTTTGCATTGTTTGGAAAATACTAGCTTGGACGTTTGAAAATTTTCATTAACCCAACTCTGGAAGGTCATCAACAAATTCTTTCTATTGCAGTGGCCTTTTAAGTGTGGATGTAGATACACTGTAATTTAAAACAGATGGGCATGTCTGAATATTTTTATATGCAAAAAGGGACAGATGTATATGAATGGATAAATGATCCTTTTAAAAAGAGACTTCGCAGCACGGAATAGCACCAATGATTAGAACAGTGAACTTGCATTTAATCTAGGACAAACACCAAGAAGACATTAGCAAAACATCTAGCTGTCTATAAATTAATTCCAATTAGTCAACTCTGTCTTCCGACAGAAGAAACTTAAAAAAAATTTTTTTTTTCAATATGTACTGGGTGCCAATCACTATCTTATGAGCTGCAAAGGCCAACATATCACAATAGAAGTTTACTTTTCCTTGAGAGTTGCATCATCATACGGGGAGGTTTGATTAAGCAAACAAAAGAACCATGTTTAAGCTTTCTTTTTTCCTCTGCGTTTCTTGGATGATGTACAATATAAATATTCTTGAGCCAAATTTCTGATGGTGATGAACAGGAAAACAGACAGGAACAGGGTGGTGTAAGATCTAAGCTGGTGATGAATGTGAAATTAACAGTGTTATAACAGAAACCATCAGAGAAACAATCTCTCAGTCATAATCTGCAAAAGAACTATGGAAAGCCTAGGCTGGAAAGGGGCACCAGAACACTTTCTGGGGTGATGAAAATGCCATCTACCTTTGTTGGGGTGGCAGTCATAGAGATGGCTACAGCCGCCCAAATTCTTCCAACTGGATACTTAAAATGAGTGCAGTCTTAGCATATGTAAACTATGCTTCAATAAAATAGGTTTTAAAAGTTCAAAAAAGGATTTAACATACACAGAGAATTTTAAACCCTTATACACAGTCACGAGTTTCAAATCTCCTTTTCCCTAAGTTATTTATCCCATTTTTATAGTCATGTTACAGAACAGTAAAATGATCTTGAGTCTCCCTTTCTTTTTCCCTTTGGACATCTTGATGGAGGTGCTGATGAGTAATCGAACGATGAAAGCAGCAGGCACAGCCCAAGGAGGGAAAGGCACAAGAAGCTGAGTAATCCTCCAGCCTGTGACCGGTTTCTGAATAATCAGAAGTGGGCTATTAGATTCTGACGGCCTTAACTTTGCTTTTACCTACTATCTGAGACCACATTTTCACACCAGTTAGCTCGGAGCTTCCAAAGTGGGCTCGTGCTTCATTTATAAATGTCATAAAACTGAGATTTCCCCAAGTTGTTCTTCCCAACACGTCATGAAAATCAGTTAGGGTGAGCTTTAACCAACATATCCAAATGAACCAGAAACCATCATGGAGTAGAAAGGGGGGGAAAAAATCTGACCGTAGTGTGAGGCTTTAAATAGTTAAGAATTATAGCCAGCATAGCCACTGCTTTAGCTCTCAACGTCCAACTTTTTCATGTAGCTCGTCCCTACTAATACCAGGAATCAAAGGGCATGCAGTACCAGCGAGAGGCTATTATAGCCCACACTTTATTGCCCATTACTACTGAGGTCATTAGCGGCAAGAGTGATTGTACTGGTCTTAACCTATTGATCACTGTAACTACTATCATTTAATCCTGTGTTGAATGTCTGGAAAGCAGCTAAAGGCACACAAGAGAGAGTGCTTCAGCATTGAGAAATATGGCCAAAGCCTAGAAATTACACTTTGATTCATAAAATCTAGCCAGTGGTTTAAATCAATAGTATTTAAAACAGTCATGTGAGTTTTTAACTACAGCGCTCTAGTATTTATGAGCCCCTCATTCAGAGTATTCAGTTAAAACTAACCCCCCACCCCAATCTATGCCATCTCCCTTACCCTCCTTGAGATAAAAACACTAATTTCTGAGGTTTTCTATGCTACAGAGCTCATGCCTTGACTGGGAGTTCAAGCACAAATCCCGATTTCTTTCTCAAATGACAATTTAAATATAATGCCAAAAAAAATTATATCCCCAATACTGTAACTACCGTAACTGTTTGAGTATATAGAAATGAGTATGTTTTATGAGTTAACAATGAATCATAGAAGGCAATTTATGAAGAACTAGAATGATTCTGTCTAGCTGCCTTCAGGGATCAGAAATTCAAATTAAACTTCTGGCAGACATTTAAAGAATGCTAGCATACAAAACTGAATTTAAACACACACACACAGTTAACACTCTTTCGCTGAGTTTCAAGAGGAAATCATGAATTAAAAAAAAAAAAAATCCCAAGCTACACTGCAGACTGACACCCACTGGGTGTGGCTCACCCCAGGTGCACATAAACCTGTGCACGAATGGCAGTCATTCAGCTGTGCTTGGGCTATGGGGACGCTGCTAGTGCAGACCTGCTGCTACCTCCAAACCAGCGACTGGGGAAATGTCCTTAGCACCAACAAGTGCTGTTAGAAGCCCATGCACCGCTGTGTAAACGCTGCTGCCTCGTACAGTTCTCTTTTACTTCCAAATGACTTGCTGTCATCTGAACGCCAGAAGCCTATTAAAATACATGCCTTATTTTTCTCCTCCATCCTCCACAGGGAGAGGCAAGAGAGAGGAAGGGAGAAAAAAATCTAAAAAGCAAACAAACAAATAAAAACACCCATAGAAACAATACTTATTTCTAATCTAGGAGACAATTGGAGGAATTGGGTGGGAGGGGAGATGACACAATATAAATACTGGAAATAACACGTTATCATTTTTTTTTCTTTCTCTTTAGTTTACACTCACATTACCTACAAGTAAATACTGGCTGTATAAATACACAAGGATTTTGTACACTGGCATCTTCTCATAATTGCCCTATGTACAAATAATACAAATGAAGAGATAACAAAATTTTAAATATGGTTTTATTTTCATTTATCTGGAATAAAAATTCAGAAACTATTTTTAACCTCTGGTTATTCACCTCATGTATGTCCTAAGAGACGTAAGTTGCTCCTAGAGCTCAGGCTGAGTTTGGATGATAGCTGACTAGGTCAGGCAGTGTTCTTTGGTTTGTCAAATAAGAGCAAAATGAGTTAAATCAGAATGCTCCAAAGCATCCAAATCAAACCAAGGAAAATGACCCCACCAAACCCCCCTCACATAAACCAAAACTGTCAAATTTGATATGATCATATAGAAAGGTCAGCATGTATAAAAGAAAATAAACAGCAAACTATAAGACAACAGTTTCCCTAATTAATAACCCAATGGATACAATTGATATATTGGCAAACGAAAAAGTTAGGAAGCTTCTATCTATTCCCCATGGTATTTAGAAAGAAGAAGGAAAACACACACACACACAACCCCCCCCAAAACCATAGATACCATGTGAGGTAGCTGTATCATAGAGAAAAAAAATACATTTCTGACATAATATTTCAGTCTTCAAAAAATAAAAAAAAGCATGCTATTCATGTGGAAAGTATAATTCTGTTTCATTATAGAATTCTGCTTTTTGTATAACTCTTTTACACTTTGCTATTTTGCCACAATACTGTACAAAGCATTAAGGCAGGTAATGGTTATTATATTAATGCAAAATCATCTAAGTAGTCAGTCATTAGCATAACTGTTCTCTCAGTAACAATACAACCACCTATTAAAATTTTAGGGAAAAAAAAGACCTCTTTAAAATGCAATTAGCATTTCATTTTTTATCACTTTGTTTATTACATTCTATCAAAAAAGGCTATCTTTCTTTCAGGAAGAATTGTATGGCCAAGACTTGCCTGCCAATCAGGAGTTATTTCAGGTTATCAAGCCTAATAAGCAATCTCCAGCAAAGCTCTCTGAGCTCTTCCTTTGTCTCTAAATTGTAAAAAGTGGCATAAATTCGTATTTGTTTACAGCATGGGCATTAGTGGACCCTTCACTGCCCTCCTCTCACATTTCTCCAGGCCTACAAGGTTACCACTAAGTGCCACTGTAATTGTTTTAGCTCTAATAAATATCAGCTTCATTTGCATAAAAATGTAAAGTTTACATGAATTAAATCGCTTCTCCCATTAGCGACTGTTAAATACAGGAAGCAATGGAGGCTACACATGAAAATAATCATCCAATAAGCACTGATCTTTTCAACCTAGCAACTATTATTACTATTATCATTATTATTCATCTTAAGAAAAATGCCCCTTCTTCCCTCCCCCACACCTCATTCTCTTGGAGGGGGGAGAGAAAACAATTTAGTGCAGGGGGATCAAACCTGCTCTGAAGGTTTATATTAACAACAACAACAACAACAACAAAAATCATGTTTAAGTCCTGCAAAGAGGAGGGGAGGACTAAGGTAGGAAGGTACCTTAGAACAGATTCTAACCACATATCTTTAGCTCTGGACGAGAAAAGGAGGGGATCTTGGCTAAAGAAGCTCCCTGACATTGAAGCATTCATTATTCAAAAATCGAGGGCAACTGTATCCATCCTATTGGAGACAGGGAAGAACAAGGAAAAATAACTTCTAGATACAGTTGTAGATCAGTGGATACTGTTAAATGGAGAAACATTAAATGTTGATCTTTTGCTCATGGAACTTTTTTTTCCCTAAGACCAAGAATTAAATGGATAGCTCTTCAGGCTTTAACCAGTGCTTAACTGCAAATACATATTTAAAAATAATATTTACTAAAATGGGGGGGGGCTTGAGTTGGATTTTAACATTTAGGAAGACCAAAATTAGATCATTCCAAAGTTTTGAAGGCCTGACTTAGGTTGCATTCCCCCACTCCTTTTTTAAGGATTACAATTTATGTTTCTCAAATTATGCAGTTTCTCATGCCTATTTCCAATACCTTTACCTTATCCATCACAGTTAAGCTGAGGGTTGCAAATTAGATTCTAATGAGAAAACATCAGTTGCTTCTTTGACAATCTCACCATTCACTGATTTATGTCTAATGAAGACAAAGCCCAACCCAAAGCTCCCTAGATGATAAAGGACAAAATATATGTTCAAAAACGCCTAGTCAAATCAAGGCAAAGGAGAAAGCCAGGAAGACCCATCCTGATGAAGCGGTGTGACAATTAGAATAATTGTACAAAAAGCCATCTTCAGGATAAAGTACAAGAAATTAAACTGCCACAACTGTAACAGGTTAGATGAAAAAAATCAAAATTTAATGTATTCTCCCCTGTGTCATCTTGTTTTGTCAAGACATCAAATAGAATTGGGAAGTACAAAATAACAAGCCCTTGAGAAATCACAGAAGCCGACCTTTTTGATGTTGTTGATTTACCTTGTTCTCAGTTATTTGAACAATGATGTTTCGGATTTAAGGGCAAGATAAAGCTTAAAAATTAAAACATGATGCCAGAGTAGCCACAAAAAGTGTACCCTAACATTTAGCCTACAACTTCATTGATTAGTTGCTTTCTAACTGGATTTGAAAATAAGGCAGCATGCATGTATTCAGGATTTATTTCTCTCATTCTAAATTAATTTCTCTTCAAACAACTGCCACCCTGGAAGAAAGACCCAGAGATTATTCCTACAACCCTGGAGTAGAGGCCCAGTTCAGGTCTTTCCAGACAAGTCAAGTTCCCACAATCTGCAGAGGATTGTTTAGCCAAGAGGTTTTCTCTTTTTAAACACAAGTAAATAAAACAATGTAGGTTGCCATTTATGAAAAGGAAAAAGAAAGGAAAAAAAAAAAAGACTACACACTTTGAAATGACTAAAACCAATGTCCAGAAATATCATGCTGTTTCCAAGAACAGAAACCTTTCACCAAACAAAAACAAATTTAGCTTAGGGACTTAAGACTATCCCCAAATCTAGCCATGCAGGTATACCCGAAGCTACATTACTTCTCTGCCTCAAAAGATCGATCTACAGCTTATCAGCAACATAACTGCTAGCCTTATAGGAAATATTATGTACAAAGATATACAAAAATCAATATATTACACTATAGCTTTCTCCATTTTTGTGTGTAGGTGGCTGCTTCTACTACAGCATACATATGAAACAAAAAAATGCAGCAGTAAAAAAAACATCTGTTTAAAAGGCCCTAAAAGTAAATAATCTAGTATTTACAAGCACTAGTAGAATTTGTTAAGACCCAGACTAGTTAATGGTTATTTAATGATTTTAACTCCTTGTCATCGATTTCAAACACACTTTAATACCTAACACACGCGTAGACACGATTTATGAATTTATTTACTCGAATTTTCTCTGGTCAACTGTTGCTGCATTACCCGTTGCTTATAAATCATAAAGAACCACCCGAAGTGGATTCTAATGGACTATTATATTTACCCAATTACTAAGAGTCTGCTCTTAAGTTTCCCTTTCATGATGTTCATCTACAATGAAGCCACATAATAAAATAAATTTCTTCAATCTCCTTTTTATACTAATTCAAACTGTATTCAAATTTTAGCTCAAGCTGAGAAGCTGGCCACACTACTCTCTCCTGACTGTCTCAGAAGCACTGTAGCTCAAATGCACTTCTGTCACATTAGCCAAGATAAATCTGGAATTTCATTGCTTTTAATTAATCTGGATTTTAATTTCACTGTATCCTGCAACTGTATGGAGGCTGGCTGAAAAGTTGCAGAACTAGTCAGTGCCATGAGAGAGTTTATCTTGCAAGTGACAGCTCCTGACAACATGCAAATGCAAGGCAGTGATGGTGAGGGTTTTGTTTTTAAGGTACATTTGATTGCAAACAAACAAACAAAAATTTCAAACCAACCATTCCTATGATAAGCTTTCTGATGATTTATGGTTTACCAACCGAGCAAGGTTACGCAACACTGCATGCCTTTAGATGCATTACTTCAGCTAGTTGAGATTTAATTAAGATCACAGCCTCTAAAATCCTTGTCAAATGAAAATTCAGAGAAGACAATACAGTATATATCCTCATGCAGAATGTTTCCATTCCATCCTCTGGAAAAATATGAGTTAATCCGCGTTTCTATGGCTGCAGACAAAAGTTCACTAATTTTGTTTTCTTTTGACACTTACGTTGTTTTCTATTGTATGTCATGAGATCATTCCCTTCCAGGGAGGGAAGGAAAAAAAAATCGAGAGTGAAACACATTGCAGAAAATGCACTTGACATTATTATCCCACATTATCATAGCTTAGCTATGATGGCATCACATTTTCATATCATCAACCCATGCTTCGGAGAGTTTCATTTAATGAAATATGTTTATTTAAAAACACAGCACAAATGGGAGCCTGTCTTCCTTGAATTACTTAGATTAAAAAAATTGACATATTTTGCTCATTTCCTTAACTGACGAACTTTTTATCAAATGAGCTGCACATATGGGTAGAAAGTTCCTGTGGCAAATGAGAGACCGTAAAGCCCATTACTTTCATACTATAAGTCATCCTTAGGGTAAAAAAAAGAAAAAAAGAAAAAAAAATTATTGCTCTCAGATTTCTTCTTATATATTATTATGGACCTACGGGGTTTTTTTTTTTTTTTCTTTTAAGACAAAATTTATGATCATATGGCCCTTTACCTAGTCCAGGGTGTTTTTATTTATATCATCTTAATATTTGGTTGCTTATCTCATGCCTCAGAAATGACAGGTGCTCGCAGTCCCGCTCTTGACAGGCCACTACACAAATAACCGTCTTGCCTGAAAGGGCTAATGCAGTACTAATGAACAATAAATCAACTTTGATTATCAAGTGTCAGCCCAATCCGTTTTCAGTTCAGCTCTATCACATCCTAGAGTAAGTCAGCCAGTGTCTCTGGGTAGGCAGTCTGTATTTTGGTTTCATTTTTACACACTTTTCACTGAAATGTGTCAGGCAGCTATAAAGAATCATGTAAAATAGAACTAGACCTTTTTCAGTGTAAGCGAAGGGTATCAATTAAGACTACGTGCTTCTGCCTTCATGTGGGTTACTTACTGATGTCTTAATATTCAAGGAAGCTTTGTGTTCTTTTAAACAACAAAAACAGCAACAGACCCTAAACTAGAATCTTAATGTGATCATGTTTGAGGGTTTTGACAATGACATGCTAGCTCGAACACTACCACATAAACCACCTCTGACTGCACATTCCTCTTGGAAAATCTATTACAAATGAACAAAAAGCAAAAAAAAAAAAAAAAAAAGAAAGAAAAAAGAAAAGAAAAAAGGCCACTTCTTAAAAAAAAAGAAAGGGACACGATTTAAAGTAAAAAAAAAAATGGCTTCTTTAACACTGACTTCCTAATAAAATAAATGTAACTTATTTTTTTTTCTTAAGCAGATTAGTCATTGATAGTATGATTCACATTTCCTGTTATCAGGCTTAATTTTTCCCCCAAATGTGTCACTTTCAAAATGTTGGAATCTATGGAAATTAGGTGATTTGCATTTTTAAATTGGCTTGATTAGAACATTTGGTCTGTGTGGACAAGAATATAAAATTATTAGATATTTCACTCCTAACCGGCAGGCCTTGAAGGAGTTAATCCCAAAGAGGAAGAGTCTATATGTACTTTGCTCTAAAACTTTACCACCCACTTCCTAAAGATCCCCTCCTTCCCATCACGACACTTGAGGGGGGTGGTGGGGGGAGAAAGTCTATTTCCACCGACCGACCCTCTTTCAGGCAGATCTGACAGTTGAGTTAGCTACATTCAGAGCCGGTTCGGATGGGAGTACCCCGTAGCAATTCCTGAGTCGGCTTCGCGTCCTACCCAAACCCCACTCACTACTTAATTAACCAGCAAAGTACTGCAACAGAGGCTAAGGCTCCTCAACCTGCCTAAGTGTCCTTCCGCCCGTCTGGCCGTCTTGGTATGGGGCTCTATTCGTCTCCCTCCACCCTTAACTGTGTATGAACTCCTTGAATTTGAACAGCTAAGCTGAAAATAGCCTAGACAGATATAGAAACAAACTATCAGAAGCAAAGAAACATCCACCCGGGTTACGCTGAGACGGAAGGCTCCTTGTATATTTCACACGCTCTGAAAAGTGACATAAATCACACCCCAGATACGTCCCCCGAATGGAGCGATGGCGAGGGCTTTACCAAAGTGGCTGCCTGAAGGCCAGACCGGCAGAAAAAGAATCGCGAACGAGAAAAAGAGAACGAGCGAGAGCGCGAGAGCAAAACACAAGCAGGACTTCCTCCAACTCTCAACTACACCCCACCCATGAACATTTAAAAAAAGGGAGAGCGAGAGAGAAAGGGGGGTAAAATCTCTCTCTTCCAGGACCCACAGGCCTGGAGCTGCTTCTTCCCACACCTCCACCCCCTCCCCCGCCTCCACTTCCAGAGCACAACTCCCACCCAAGTTGGTAAACAGCGATTGTTATTATTATTTTTTCCGAAAGACTCAACTTAGAAACCCTCGGGCGCTCCTGCCTTCCCCAGCAAGGCCCCAGGAAGCTGGCACCGCGGAGCCCGGGGAAGGAGAGCAGAACGGCAAAGATCAATCATGGGGACCAACCTGACACTCTCCATGTAGCCGCCAGGCGCGGGGAGCCGGCTCGGGGCGCCCGCGCGGGCCGGGCGTGGGGTCCGGCGGCCTCGGCGTGCAGGCGGACTGCACGCGCGCAGGGGCGCTCCGGCTCGCGGGCTGACAAGACGCACCGCGCCGCGCCCACCCGCCCCGCCCTGCTCCACCAATCACAACCCGCCTCTAAACACCCCGCGCCGCGCCGCGCCGCGCCCCACACAATGGGCTCCGCGGCCCGCGCCCCGCGCCCGCGCCCCCGGCCCCCTCCGCGCGGCAGGTGAAATCGCGCTCGGCGGAGACCCTGCTTTTGTTTCGGGAGCAACTCTGCTTAATTGCTGTTAACCCTTTGACCCGCCTCTGGCTGACGTCTGGGAAGCCGGGCGCGGCGCGCATCTCTCCCTCCGGCCGGGGCTGCCGGGTCGGGGCTTTTTGGTGGGGTGGCGTGTTTGTTTCCTCTTGGAAACTGACAAAGAGTTGTCCCAGCCTTTCAGAACAACCCGAGCGGCAAAGCAGGGGAACCGGCGCGCCCGGCGCACGCCCTGACTGCTTGGAGCAACTGTTTAGAATCGGAAGGGGATGCGGGGCTCAAAGACAGCACAGGAGAACTTCCTCGAAAACGGCCTTTGCGGGAGAACTTTCGCTTCACGTCCCTGGTTTAACCAAGCCTCAGCCTCTTTGATTCCCCCCGCCCCCTTTCTTTCCAAGAGTCGGCTTCGCCAGAGTGTGCTTGTGCGCGGAGGAAAACTAACCCGACACAGGGGTTGAAATAAATAACCACCAACGTGCCTCGTCGCTGAACCAAGCTACTTCCCCTCTAGAACGACAGCTGCTGAAGAAAGCATCTGCCACTCGTTCGCTAAGAAATAATTCTCTAAATTCCTTTCTTATTTATACAACAACAGCAACAACACAGGCTACTCTCACTGAGGACTTTAAGATGACCTCTATCAGAAATAGTTACTGCTCTTTAATGCTATTTAAAACAGAGTACAGTGTGGAAAAAAAAGTCACCAATATGCTAAACTTTGTTGGCTCAACTGGCATGATTTAAGTGCCAGGTTAATTTCATCATTTTCGGCAGTTCTAGAAATCACCTCTCTAATCTACCATCAATTTACAGAAAAACTTTTTTGGCCCATCCTTAAAAATAACAACAAAACTCTAACATTTTTACATTTTTTCTCAAAATATATGAGGAAAAGGAGTAGTGGTGACATCAGTGATTACCTAGTTTACCTCAATTAAAAAAAAAAAAAAAAAAAGCAACAGATTCTAACCCGGTCATTTCAGAAGTTTTACTGGAAAGTATTTTTCCATTTGAGATGTTAATGCAGGTTACTACAAACCAGAAAGCATATTGATAATATTTCCAATCAAGCAAAGGCCTGAATTTCAATCAGGTCAGCAGCGGAACAGGCAATCCCCCCCCCGCCCCAGTAATCTGGCAGCAAAGGAGACAAAAGCGCCAGTTGACCGTCAACTTATGATCAGATGGTAAATGGGCACAGCACAGATCGCGCTCCACCCTAAAGTGTTTTTATGTCAGATAACAAATTTATTAATGGGATTTTTCAGGTCACAAAAATGTGACCCCACCCTCTCATGAATATTTAGTAGAGAACCACTGGGCGTTCTTTTTTGGGGGGAGAGAGAGGGGCCTTAAATCTGCCAGTGCACCATGAATCAGTAGAGTTCTGACTCTTAAAGAGACAAGGGCCTCCTTCGGGTAGGGGCTGGCAGGGCCCCAAAGACAGGAAATAAAAATATAGGAAGTTCTCTCCAACCAAGGCACAGTGAGAAAGTAGAAATGTTCATTTCAAAATCCACATGCTATTTTTTTTCAAAGGTATTAAAATTCGTTAGAGATTTAATGTCTGTGAACGACATCAGGGTGCCCTGTGAATAAGCAATTCGTTCTTTTGAAAAGACAAGTTCTTCAAGAGGCATCCATAAAACTGGAACATGCTTTTACAAGTTGGCCTATGTCCTGTGCAGGTCAGCATTTATAAGCTAATAGTCTCCAGGAACATCAAAACAAACAATACACAAACAAACAAACAACAAACATTACAGACGCCTGTGACCCAGCTGTGGAGACAAACCTTACACAAAATAATTAGGGAGTGATGCAATGCGATGGTTACACAAGTACTAAATTGCATGGTGGTGGCATTAAGCCCCACGAGACCAGAGGGAAGGGGCAGATCCATGGAGCAGGAGGTCTGGGAAGGCCCCTTGGGGAGGTGGTGTTTAGAGGACTGATGGTGTGGATAAGGGGGGAGGTGACAGTTTGGAGAGGGAAGTGGCTCAGCAAACGCAGAGGCCACCTGGAGCCCTTCCCGCCCTCTCTCCAAACATGACATGGTGACTCAGAGACCACTTCTAGGCAAGGAAACGTACCATCAGAGATAAACCTGGATAAGCTTTATATGTCCAGGCCATTTTGATGATTTCTGGGCTCTCAAGATCACTTTGCATGTGGTCCTGTCTACCTGCCTTATGTCTGGGATCCAGTGAGAACTGGAACTTTTCAGGTCTGGAATACAATGTGAAATGTTAAAAGTTGTAGGGACTTAGAAGATTTAATTAATGCCATCTATTCTGTGAGTGCCAGGTCATTTTGGAAAGGTTGGGTCAGAAAGACCAAAAAAATTAAAAATTTAAAATTTAAAAAACAGCAGCATTTGGACACAGGGTTGGGGGGAGCTTTAGAAGAATCTGGAGTGGGGGACAGGCTTTAGAATGGGTTACTCAGCCACAGGGTCCCTTTTAGTTGTCACAACTTGAACAGAAATTGCAACCCCCATTTTCCAGAGAAGGAAACTGAAGTTCAGAAAGGCAGTGTGATTTTTTTGTTTTTCTCTCTAAGAATCACACACACCTAGTACCACAGGCCACAAGGGGAAACAAGACAGTGAATAGTTACAGAAAAAGAGAGGCCACAATAATGTAAAATGAATACTCGAGGTGGAAAAAGGGCTAATGTTTAAGGAAGGGTGAAGGAAATGCTAAATACCATACTTAAGAATATTTCTGATGCCCACATCCTAACACCCACAACAGATACAACCCTTGTT
Organism: Phacochoerus africanus; assembly: GCF_016906955.1. Classification (NCBI taxonomy): domain Eukaryota; kingdom Metazoa; phylum Chordata; class Mammalia; order Artiodactyla; family Suidae; genus Phacochoerus; species Phacochoerus africanus. The sequence goes on from NC_062544.1 coordinate 132,758,943, forward strand.
CAAACACCACATATTAAGAAACCTGTCAGTTGCTAAATGAGTCCATTGTGCAGCTGGCTATGTACTTAAGAACAGATTACTATGATCCCACACCAAACTCTAACCACCAAATAACACACCTGGGACTAAAATCATGTATTATATGTGGTTCGGCTGAGCCTTGAACGCAGAAGAAAGTGCAAGGTTTTAGTGCCCATTCAGAGCTGAGAATGTAGATAAGGTGAATTAAACTAAGAGTCAGAAGGAGCATCTTGTCAGGACACTATTCCCATACGCTGATGGATGGTATGGCAGCCGAAGGAGACGTCTGCCAAGGTGCTGGGTTCCCACTGAGGCCCAGCTTTTCCAGAAGCTGCTTGGCAATAACCAGGGAAAGGACGTGTAAATGGACACTGGTTCACATATTTCTAGCAACACAGAGCAAGAGACCTCCCCAGATAAAGCCAGTCATCTCTACCACATTCTCATGGGAAACTTCTGCCATTTGTGTTGCCGCAAGAAAGTTGATCTGCCCGTGGGAGTAAAGTAAAAACTGATGGGAGTTCCCTGGTGGCACCATGGGTTAAGTGCCTTGCATCATCACTGCTGTCACTGGTGCTGTGGCTCCAGCCACAGTTGTGGCACCAGTTCGATCTCTGGCCCCGGAACTTCAACGTGCCATGGCGGAGGCCAAAAAATAAAATAAAATTTTAAAATACTTTAAAAATTAAAAAAAAAAAAATCAAAACTGGTGAACAAGTAGAGGGTTGGAAAAAAAAAAATCAACCTGGACATGAGCAGCCCAAATTTTAATTCCCTACCATCTTCCAAACAACCCTTGCTTTCATGCTTATTTCTTTTCCCTTCTCCAATTAATTTAGTGGCGCTCCCAGAACATGTTCTGAAAAGACAGGACTTAAAAAGATTCAACCAACTGGCTTTGTTGCTAGAGAGAAAATGCTGAAGCAATGGGAATACAAAATTTAGCCCCCTTGCTCCAGGAACAGGCTTGATGACCTGCCCAGGGAAGTGAGTCGCTTTCAGAAGGAGCCCTGCTTTAGCATTTCTGATGTCTCCAAAGACCGCCAACCGGCAGCCAATTAAGAGATACTAAATTGCAACAGCCAAGCTCGATTCTTGAGATTTGGGCATTTGTCTCTAAGGAACTCCTGTTCCTTCCTGATTTAAGTGGTGCTTTTACTTAAAAAATATAAATTAATACATCACCCAACTACAGGGAGCAAAAGCACTTAGCTCCATATTGATATTGTTTATGTCACTGGTATGTCTATGTGGACAGTGAAGGTAATTACGTTGTTTTTCTTCTGTACCCACCTGGCCAAGGGAAAAGGCTGTGAGTTCTTGCTCCTGCACAGGAGTTTAAATTTCTCTTCATGACATCCTCCAAACTGTCACTAGCATCTTAATTTGATGCAGTATCTCATAATGCAATTATTCCCAGTTAATTTTATATATACACACTGTGACATGTCAACATTCAGGTGACTTATGAATTTGATGGGTACATAATAAGCTATTGGAACAATTATTGCCCCCTCCAAAAAAAAATTCCCTTCCTCTTAATGGAAAGACATTTATAAAACATTGCTGGTAAACAAAATCACGTCTGGAAAAGGAAAATGGCAACATCCAATTTTGTTGTTTTGTTGGTTTTTGTTTTTTTCCATATCCTCAGCACATGGAGGTTCTCAGGCTAAGGGTCGAATCAGAGCTATAGCCACCAGCTTACACCACAGCTCATGGCAACACCAGATCTTTAACCTACTGAGGGAGGCCAGGTACTAGTTGGGTAGTTACCACTGAGCCACGACGAGAACCCTGTAATATCTATTTCTAACTGTGCATCTGATTGACGGTAACAAATTACTCTCTCATGTATGATAAAACCATAATCTCTTGTTTTAACATAATGTAAAATGTATTACTGGATAGCTTCCACCATGAAGTTAGAACAGATTACACTGAGGTGTACACAAGTCTCATAAAGGTACGTGTTTGAGGATGGGAGAGCTTTTCCCCAAGAGTGTGCTCTTTCAGGTACTGGGAAGAAAGAATCACTACCACCATCAAGCCTGAGTCCTTATTTCCCCTCCAAGAAGTGACAGCATTGATGATACGCCCACATGCAAAGCCTCGATTGACTTCAGGCATAACCAGAACTGGGTCACTGAAGGGGAAGTGTAAAGATGGCTCTTGGGCTATGAGATTCTATCAGAATATTTTTGAAAACGCTTAATTATGGAGAAATGGCTGAGAATGAGCTAAAGGCACTAGCCACCTTTCTGCAGTCAAGTCAGCTTTTCCCGAGACCCATGGTGCGCAGCAGGCCTGGGGAGAAGCACGGGAGCGTGTCCCATCCTGTCCCAGGAACAATGCTTACCAGCCTCCCTCCCAGGCCACACCACCCTCCTGTGACCCTAGGCTGCCACACCCTCAAGTCAAAACCCTCTTTACGCCTGCCCTCTGCTGGTAAGCCTGCCAGGACTAAGACGATGTGACTACTTTAACTTATTCCAAAGACAAGTTTTAAAGGCTGGAGAGAGAAAGGACTATTAACTGAAAATATAAATTAAGACACTTAAGAAAAAAAAAAAAAAAGGAGGGAGGGGGTGCCTAGGTGAAATATGGCACTTTTAATGTAAAAACGCACATCCGTCTACTCTATTGCAGGCTGGCTCAGAGCACAGGAGTGCCAAGCTCTATATTTTAGCTTGCCTAAGAGGACAACCTGTATTCTTGCAGGGCATCTTGGCTTCCCTTTTGCTCCCTCTCTGGGGAGAGGTAGGTCGGTACGTTTTCAATAAAACACCTTCTTAGCAGTAAAGGGCCACTGTTCCCGTTTCAATGGTCCCTAAGGTTTCATGATCCAGCATATTTAGCTGGCTTGCGGCTCAAGCTTTCCTTTGGCATTCATAAGAGCCACATAAAAGGGGGGTGGAGGCAAAAGAAGAGCTTTTCGTGGATCCTTTGTCTACCTAAGACAACAGTTAACTATGAGACTGATTAGCTGGCATGAATTCCACAAACAGCGGGCCATGCTCCCAGGCCCTCTCTCCCCAGTAAGGGCAGGGTGACCTATCAAGAAGACCCAGAGGAGGGCTCTGGGCGTCAGGGGTGAATTTCTGCAGCAGCAGTAGCAAGCAAGGGTTAAACAGAGCACCTCCTGTCAGTGTCAATGCGAAGTACCAGGCCTTACAAATCCCCGCAGCATACCATTTCAAAAATCTATCTCTAAGGTGGGAAAATGAAGCTTAGCAGTTGCAACCTCAGAAGCATTCAGGAAGTAGCACTCCTGACAGTGCTATAGATGCCGAGTAAATGCTCTTAGCAAGAACACCCAATCCAGCCGACAATAAATCTTACACTGGGGAAGCCGGAGCTGGGCTACGGAATCCCCTTCAAAGATAATTGCTTTCCACACTGTGTGGCATAGAGACCACTACGTAGAAAACCCTTTTCTGGGGCCCTACTGCTCTCTATGGCTGTTCTTTCCTTAATGGTAACCAATTACACCGCCCCCCCCCCAATACCCTCTACCTTTAGTAGGAGAGACCATATAAAAAGTCAAAGATTTGTCTTCTTTCCTAGAGAAAAGTGATGAGGACAGTTCTTGGTGGGGGGTAGGGTGGGGTGTTGGGGGTAGGTGGATGGGAGGCCAGGGTCTGGGAGAGGGAGGCTGGGATGAGAGGAAACATCTAAAGCCTCAGGAGCAGAGTCTGAAGCAGCATACAAGGTACACAACCCTCGCCACCCCACCCTGCCCCCCACCACTGCCCACACTGTGAAGACCCATGTGGTTTCTGAACAGTTTCAAACTGGCACTCTCCCAACAGGCCACAAAAGAAGTAGGCAGACCTTTTCTGGTCCAAAGTGGCCTTGTGTGGTCTGTTTAACCCCGGGATAATGCGGGAGTATTAGCTGGGACGCGGGGTTCTATGAGTGACTTTGTCATGAATTATGAGTGCAGTCGTGGGCAGGTCACCTCACCTCTCTGAGCCCACAGGTCATCTAAACAAAGAAAAAGATGGGTAAGAGACTCTCTCTGTTGGCTTTAATGATCATTATTATTACTGACTGTATCAACTACACATTTTACACTAGCAGAGGACTAGTAGTCTCAAGGTGTTTTTTGTAGCTTACAATTAGTGTCATATATAAAACTGCCAGGAAGATATATATAGTTTAAAAACATCAACAGGATTTTAGAGCTCTGGAAGCTTGGACACTCTCAGGCCAGAAGAAAATCAGGGAACAAAGGGAGGAAAAAAAAAATGTTTTTTGGAAAACTACTCAAAAGCTCTCATTCTGATCCCAAGTCATAAACCCCATGAAACATCAACAATTTGTAGTCCATTGATTAAGTGGCCTTTAAACTTGGTGAACTGAGTTGGGGCCTCAGAAAAGGATGCTAAAACTCCCTGACTTCCAAACATGTTTAGGTTCTTCGTCCTTGTGATTTTATTTTTTTTCTTCTTCTTCTTTAACCATCAAAATTCTCTCTTTCTACCATGCTGGTTCCCACCAAAATGATTTTCAGAATTTCTAGTCCAACCTTGCAAGCCATTCATCTGCTTCCGTCTGTTTCATTTTAGAAAAGAGAGAGGAAAGCTTTATGCACCAGGTAACTGTGGGCCGGGGATGGCATTTCCATCTCAGACTGAAGCCACAGGTTGGGCTGGAGTAAAAGGGAAATTTGGAAGGAAGCATAGCATCACAGAGATATTAGCCTCCTTGTGAGATCTAACAACTCATTTTAAGAAGATGCATACAGAAAAGCACACAGTCTGGCCTGCAGTCCAATTACTTATTTTTTTACTGTTTTTAAGTGGCATTCCATCCCTCTTGAGGAAAAGCAGTAGATGAAACAGGAAGCTTTTCAGGTCATATAGAACTTCGTTCTTTTCAAACAAATAAGGTATTGTGTGTCTGAACAATAGGAGGAATGTCTAATTGATCTTAATTAAATTCAGTGATGTCCAATTTTTGAGATGGGTCAGGACACATCTATGTAATGTCACAACCCAACAGGCCAGACCTTTGAAATCAGAGAGTTCGGTGGTGAGCTGTTCTCTGACACCCTTTCTTATCCATTCACCCTCCCATTGCACTACCAACTGATTCTACCCTCCAACTTTCTTCTCCCTCCCTTGTGCTACTCCTGACTTCTTCCCAGCTTGGCACATACAGTTTCACATGAGCAATGGCCATCCTTTTTTCCCCTGACCAGCCGTCTGAAGCTGCAAAGCCCCACCATATGCTCGCTCATCGTTCTTATGATAACCTACCAAACAGGAAGCCTATTGTATCCATTGCATGTGGAGAAGGTTACCTGGACTTTCCAAGGGGGGAGATGTGGATTTGAACCCAGTCTTTGCCACTCACCAGAGAACTAGGTGAGTCACAAAAACTTGTTTGTATTTTCTGTAAAGTGGGAGCAATTATTTACCTTGCATTTGATTGGTGTTTCTTTTATTATTTTTGAGGGGGGCTATCAATTTTAAACTCAGTTTTCCTGATTTGAGAGTCTTAGTGTGCATTTTTGATCTACTGCCTGGCGAGCACCTGGTCACCAGCGCCTAGCTGAGCAAACGCTTTGATTTCAGAAGGAGTCAGGGGACTTGTCTGAGATCAGGTGGCTGGTGAATGAAAGGACTGAGGTGTGACTCGCCCCTCCAGACCTCAGCCCTGCATTAGGGAGCCTCTCGCTTCCCGGTCACAGAGCTCAGGTGACTTTAAGATAACAGCTAAGAAAATAAAGACCAAAGTCACTCATGATCTAGGAGCGGTTGGAAATTCTGTAAATATCCTGCCAGTTACAAATTGGGAAGTAGGTACTGTAACCTCAAAACAGGGTTTGACAAAGGAAGGGAAAATAAGGGGAGGGCTGGCACCTGGTAACATGATGGCTAAGAAACAGAGCGAACATTTACTGGGAGCTCATGATGGCTCTGGCATTTTCCATAATACCTCTTAATCCTTAAAACAATCCTACAAAGGAGATACTGTTGTACCCACTTAACAGATGAAGAAACTGAGGCTCTGAGAGTTGAAATTACTTATCCAATATTTCATAGCAAGTCAGGGGAGAAGTGGGACTTGAAAACCTCTGAAACAAGGCTTTTGTATCGTATGCTAAGCTGGACAACAGGCTCGGGGCTAGAACTAAGAACAAAGACACAGGCTCGCTCTTACACCTATGGAAGATATATGTGACCAAGAATCACTGATTGGTCAGCAAGAATGGAACCTAAAATAATACAAAAGTCAAATACTGATAGCCTCTCTGCTTCTTCCATGAATCCACAGTGACAACCCTGGCCAACAACATGAACGTGAACTTGGTCCTGAATGTGTGGGTGGCCACAAACGGGCTGGGAGGAGAAGCAGTGGGCATTGTCATGCATTGTCTTGTGTTACTTTTCCTGGATTAAAGAGCTCCCCGCACTCCCATCTCCATTGTTGAGAAGAGAGAGGTACACAGATAAACAGGCAGACAAGACTTCTGACCATCTTCCAAGGCATCACAGGGCACCAGGCAGTGGCCTGGCAGCCCTGGCCTGGATGGTGTCCAAGCTCTTAGTGTCTTAGATGTAGAGATGGAAGATCATGGTGATGGGGCTTATTTTGTCCCTGATCATAAAAGGCACCTGGACCCCTGCATATGGCAGCTCTAGCTAGACGGCCGTGGGTTCTAATACTGCATACTTCCCAACTGTCCTTTTGGGTAAAGGACTCATTTATTAATCTCTAAATGCCTCAGTACCTACATCTATAAATGGAATTTATCCTAGTACTTCTCCCAGAGGACTGTTATAAGCATTACATGAGATAAATGGGTCAATCCCTGGCAAACCTAAATGTTTCCTCATGTCATTATTATTCATTATTATTGTTACTACATACTGCTTTTCCTTCCATCTTTTCCTTTTGCTGTATTGAAATACCAGAAAGCAAAATGCTTTTTCACTCTCACACACACAGACTTCTTTTTAGAGAGGTAGGAAATATCGATGACTCTAACTCCTAAAAGTTAACTCAGCCGTAGCCCTTTCATGCAAATCATCTCAACAATGGAATAAGACACTCGGTTGGGTCAAGGGGTGGCCCTGCTCTACCTCCAGGTCACCCAGTGAGCCAGGGCTACCAGCCAGTTTGTCACTAGGGGTATGAAGGGGCTGGGTGATTTGTTAAATGAATTCTCAAGGACCTGCTGGGATAATGTAGGAGGGGCCTGCTCTGAGTACTGGGAACATGCAGGCTGACCAACATGAGACCTAATCTGTGGAACCTGCAGCCTATGTTTTTATGATATTTTGCTACTCTTGTCCCTGGAAAGGAACACTGTTGATGGAACCCCAGGCTCCAGAAAAGGCTCAGCCTACACACATACAGATCATGGGATACTGACCTAATGAGCTGATTTTAAGCTTCTTTTCAAAGTTCCCCACATCCACACTAACCAATGTTAGGAGCAGGCCTCAGCCATTGTATCATCATTTGCATAATTTCAAAAAAAAAAAAGGGAGAGAGAAACACACACTGGAGGTAGAGAAGAGTCGTTCCCTCTCTAGCCTTAGGGGATAAGGGTGCATCTAATAAGACAGGGGATTATGCTGCATATTTAAGGGCAATGGCCTACTCCAGGCTGTTGGGCAGCCGGGGTGGGAAAGGACACCTCAGCTACCAGGAAGAGCATGTATAAACATTCACATGGGAGGTGGCACAAACCATAAAATGGGGGACTCTGAGGTACTTGAAAAGGCTGGGGCAGTTATAATTTGTGCCATATCTCTCTTCTTTTGAGACCAAAGGAGTTTTCTTCTTCTCCCCAATCTCGCCTGTATTTCCCATCTCAAACATGCATTCATGCCTCCCTCTCCTCATTTATCCAGTTTGGTGCATGGTTGCTGTGGTTCATCAACACAGTGTCCAGCATTTAACACGCTTTCTCCTAGCCTTGACGGGAGCTGGCGCGCGCGCGCGCACACACACACACACACACACGCACGCGCACGCACGCACGCACGCACACACACACACACGCGCGAGCGCGCGCGCTTCACCCCAAGCCTACGGAGTCTGATGGGTTTTTTGTTTTATTTTGTTTGTTTGTTTTCTTTTTTGGCTGCCCCACGACATATGGGGTTCCTGGAATAGGGATCAAATCTGAGCCACAGCTGCAAACTCTGCTGCAGTTGCGGCAATGCCGAATCCTTTAACCCGCCACCCACTATGCTGGGCTGGAGGCTGAACCTGCGTCCTGGAGCTGCAGAGATGCCACCCATCCCATTGCGCCCCAGCAGGAACTCCTGATGTTTGTTATTCCTATCTCAATACGCTCTCCAATCTGCGATTCCCGATTCTCATCTTTCCCATTCAGAGGCTGCGACTGGGCAAGTCTGGGGAGGGTGAGCCTGGCATAGAACCAGGGGTTGGAAACCACTAGCCTCAAGTGAAGGAGCAGGGACTCAAGGATGAGATATTTTGGTCCCTTAAGGGTTTAAAAAACACCACATCAGACATGGACATCTTATTATACAGTTAGCTAGAACAAAACCATAAGGAAATATTTCCATCTAATACAGGGGCAAACTTACAAAGCATTAAGGACCTGTACACTAATCCCTCAGGAAACGAATGAGAGCTCTAACAGAACCAGCACAATCAAGACCTCGGCTGGTCGCACACATGTCACTCCCTCTAGGCAGCCAGGCTTTTGTGACTCAAGAAGGAGGGTCTAGTCTTTATGCACATTCTCCTAAGCCAGCCTCACTGTGATGGGCTGAAGCCAGTCTGGTTAGGTCTTCTTCACCTATTCCTTTTGAACTGAGTCGGGGCAGGAAGGACAACACAAGTTGTGTTTAGGTCTGTGAAAACTGAATGTTACAGAAAAGGACAAAGGAGCCAAGTCTCAAAAATAACAAGTCCTCCATTAGGCAAATTATCCTCCTCTATGGAAAAGCACATGCACACAGGGAAGAGAGAGGAAGAGGCTGCTCCACAACTCAGCCATCTTCTCATCCATGGCACTAACTCGAGTAGTACCGCCTTCCCTGGGCTCCCATCTACACCCGGCATTCCAGCATTCTAGCAAATAGTAACTAGCTCACCAAATGCCAAAAAGAGGGCCCCGTTACATAGTAGCCCCTTAACAAACATTTGATGAATTTATACACAAGTGAAGAAATAAATGAATTCATGTTTTCTCTTCCTTTCTCCATCAATCGTTGGTCCCTTCCTTGTTTCATGTCATTTATGTTTCATGGGTGTGTTTTTTCTAAACTATAAGCTCCGAGAGACAGAGTCCACACTTTCCTCTTTTGAAACTCTCGGTACCTGGTGTAGCGCCAAGGAAGAAGTAACTGAGCATGTGTTATTTTGTTTTGTTTTGTATTTTTGTGGGTTTTTCTTTCTTTTTTCTTTTTTTAAGGGCCTCACTTGCAGCATATGGAAGTTCCCAGGTTAGGGAATGAATCGGAGATGCAGCTGCTGGCCTATGACACAGCCACAGCAACATGGGATCCAAGCCTTGTCTGCAAACTGCGCCACGGCTCACAGCAACACTGTATACTTAACCCACTGAGTGAGGCCAGGGATTGAACTCTCATCCACATGGATACTAGTGGGATTCTTAATCCACTGACCCACAACAGGAACTCCCTAAACTCATGTTAAATAACAGCATCTCTATGTGTGCCTTGCGCATTCAGTGACAAGGCAGGCCTCTCGAGGTCACCATGTGAGGGGCTAAAACCTTGTTGATGGCAGTTTTATGATGGAGTGACCTCACATGCAAAAAAAAAGGTGGGGGTATTTGTATACAGCAATCAATGGTCAATCAGAATCTTTGAAAGTTAAAAAAAAACATTGAATAGAAACTCTGATTCATGGATTACATAAATCACTTTACATTTTATAGCTGTGAATAAACTCAAGTCACTAAGTTCAATACAACTGTAACTACTGAAGGTTGACAGCTATCCAAATTTTTGAAAAATCATCTATCTTCCATTTGTCTTGCTAATTTTGTCAAATGAAAAGAACCCTGAATGGAGATAAGGCTGAAAGGGCGGGAAAAGCAATTTCCTGAGCTGCTGCCAATACCAGACACCCTGAAGAGGGATGTTCATTGCTCCAGGCATCTCTACTTCATTTTGTTCTGTTTTTGCAGGCTGTTGCCTGATGCCAGAACAAAGCTACAGAAAAGCGACAGCCCACACATCTCATCGGGGCCACAGAACTATCACAAACTGTGGCCACTTAACCCTTTTCTTCAGAAGCAGAAGACCTACAGCTAGCATGACCTTACTTCTTTTTTTGATTAAAAAAGTTTTTTAAGGTTAAAACCTCGTTGATTTGCCATGTTGTGCCAATTTCTGCTACAGAGCAAAGTGATCCAGTCACAGATATACATACATATATATTCCTTTTCTTATATTATCTTCCATCAGGGTCTATCACAAGAGATTTGATACTGTTTCCTGTGCTATACAGTAGGACATCATTGCTTATCCATTCTAAATGTAGTAGTTTACATCTACCAACCCCAAACCCTCATGCTCCCCATGACCTTACTTCTATGTGGTCACCTAGATTCTGAGAAATACACACTTAAGAGACCAAGTTAATCCAAACGGATGATTCTATTTAACCCTGTACCATGGTGACTCTACCCTTTCCTACCAAGGGCCTCACACTGTCTCTCTTTATCCTTCTCCTTAAATCACTGAGTAGGTTCTGGTTTTGTCTCAGAGATCTACTGGCATTTGTTAGGTGACATACAAAGCTTTTCACTCTGGTTTGCCCCCAGCCCCTTCGAGTATAGCATCCAGAAATAAGCATGGCAGGCCACAGAGGACAGAGGCTCAATTTCTCATTATTCTATTAATGTTGGCTCAGGTCCTTGGTACCCCTGGCTCCACATCAGGACAAAATGGGCTTCTATTGGTTTTATCATCATCCTTTAACTAACTGTCACAAGAACCACTAGTAAGTTACAGCTCTCTACTTTGCACTTGTGCTGTACATTCATACCAACAAAGATCTTTTTCATTTTGATCCAGAATTTCAGCCTGCTGAGACTTTTAAAAATCACAATTCTTCAGCTTAGAATATTAACTCTTCCTTAACCTTCTCCCACAGACACAATCTTTGTCATCCCTAAATTCCTAGAATTGTAGCATTTCAGATGTGTTGTGATCAGTTTTCTCAAATGTGCATATCTCAGCGTTTCCTGGAACCTAAGCTGGAGTTGCTACTATTATTTTTTTTTCTTCTCTTTCTTTTTACTTTTTTTTTTTTTTTAGGGATGCACCTGTGGCATATGGAAGTTCCCAGGCTAGGAGTTAAATTAGAGCTGCAGGTGAGGCCTTTGCCACAGCAACTCAGGATCTGAGCCACAACTGTGACCTATAACCTGAGGCAATGTCAGATCCTTAACCCACTCAGCTAGGCCACAGACTGAACGCACATCCTCACAGACACTCACTGTGTCAGGTTCTTAACTTGCTGAGCCACAATGGGAACTCCAGGCTCCTGTTATTATTTGATGATCACCAGACCAATTTCACACCAGGAGCTACTGATATGGATCTGTGGTATCAGCCTGTTCCAGACTGAAAGCACCAGGAGGTGTCCCGCACAGCATCAGTGTGAACTCCTCCTGCCACCTTCACAGCGCACCTAAAAATGGTACCTAGATCTTAACAGGTGCTTCAAAGACAAATGTTTTTCTTTTCTTTCTTTTTTTTTTTTTCGTCTTTTTGTCTTTTAGGGCCATACCCGTGGCACACGGAGGTTCCCAGGCTAGGGATCAAATCAGAGCCATAGCTGCTGGCCTACACCACAGCCACAGCAACATGAGATCTGAGCTGTGTTTTCGACCTACACCACAGCTCACAGCAATGCCAGATCCTTAATCCACTGAGTGAGGCCAGGGATCCAACCCAAGTCCTCATGGATGCTAGCTGGGTTTGTTAACTGCTGAGCCACGATGAGAACTCCAAAATGCTTTTCAATGCAAAAGTGAACAAACTTGCTTAATCTGTGCCATAATCCAGTGCTGAGATTCTACTGCCAATCTATACTGCGGAGATGGGGAAACCAAGGTCTCTAAAGTAAAATAACTGACTCAGAATTAGGCACTCTGTTATATGGACCAACATTTAAAAATAATGCCTAGAAAGATTTGACATGTGAAAGACACTCTAACTGCTCATTTCAGAGCAGAACACCCAAATCGAGTTTTGTGCCTCTTTTTCCTGTGTCTTCCTGGTATGGGGGGGGGTCCACACCACTCCGTCACCTCTCCCACCAGGTTCCTTTTTCTCCTTTCTGCAGAATGTGATGTGGCTCAAGAAATTTCCAAATTAAAACCTGGCAATGGTTTCTATATTCTTGTTTCCTAAACCTATAAATCAAAAGTGTCTAAACAGGTCATAAATGTTCCTTGGCGATATAATGGGAAAAGTTCTGATTTATGGTGCCGGTGGAATAATTTTAAATAATTACATAAGAGTTTTGAAAAATGCAATTAACACCTTTAGAAGTTTTCTGAAATGAAAATGAATCTCTGGAGATGACTGTTCCTATACATAAAGATAGCCAGTTAAAAAATAAAAATAAAGCTACAAGATGCAACCGTGTCTAAAAGATCTTACGGAGACTGGGTGGTGGTGTTTTATTTACAATGGGAATTCACCAGCATGACTGAACAATACATGCACTAACTGTGCCCCCTTATCACACCATAACAGAACAATTAGCTTATGTCATTACTGAACATCAAGATTAAATCACCAAATAAACATCATGTTTCTATTCAGCCTAGGCTGATGCCTCTCTCCCTCTGTACTGCATTGACACATCCTACCACAGTGTCCTTTGGAACAGTGAAAATCCTCCTACCTGCTCTTGCAAAGCTGGCCAATGTTCTTTCTTTCCTCTTTCTCTTCATTTGTGATTCATCTCCTCCTTCAAAATCCAACCTTCTACAGATGAAGTCACTCCAAACCTCTTTCCTTAACTCTAATTTCCCTGGGTACCAAAGCAAGTCTTACCATCTCTGAATTTCCTTCTTCAGGATTGCCAAGCAGTAGGAGGTATGGTTTTACTTGAGGAACAGAGTTCTCAGGCTCACTTGGGCTAATAATCCTTCCTCTTTGTCCCTCACTCAATAGTCTCCACTTTGGCAGATCTTACACACACCCTCTTGGAAGATCTAACCTCCACTTTCAACTCTGGAAGTAGCACAAGTCCATTTCAGATAAAACTGGCTTTATTTATTTATTTTTTTTTTTGCTTTTTAGGGCCACACCTATGGCATACGGAGGGTCCCAGGTTAGGAGTCAAATCAGAGCTACAGCTGCCAGCCTATGCCACAGACACAACAACGCAGGATCCGAGCCACATCTTCGACCTGTACCACAGCTCACGGCAATACTGGATCCTTAACCCACCAAGTGAGGCCAAGGATTGAACCTGCATCCTCATGGATGCTGGTCAGATTCGCTTCCAATGAGCCATGACAGAAACTCCTAAGATGTCTTTTCAACCGTCTCCCTCTCTCTCAGTGAGACCAGCAAGAGGGCAGAAAGCTGGATCCTGAACCCAGTGAGTGGGACCAGGGATTGAACCTGGATCTTCATGGATACTAGCCGAGTTCGCTTCCACTGCACCACAATGGGAACTCCCAAACTGACTTTTGATTTAAGTATGCACTGCTTTGTGCTACCTGCTATTCAGTTTCTTCTAGGTGTATCATGGGTTAGAATACTAAACAGTCTTGAAGCAGACCTTGACTTTCTCCAGAGCTCTTTTGGATCCAATGGTCCAAAGTATATCGCTAGTTCCTTCCATCACGTGTACTTGTGCTCAGCAACCACATGAAGAAAAACTCTTAGCCACCATCCTGGCCATGAGAATGAAGTAAAAGACTTAGAATCACAGAAACTTTGTTCTAGAGTAGATGAAGAGATGATTTTAGTCCCACCCCCTCATTTTCCAAGTGAGAAAACTCATGCCCAGGAAGGAAAAATGACTAGCCAAAGGTCATGCATCTGAGCAGTTACTGGCAGAACCAACACCAGAACCCCAAACGTGTGACTCCTAATTAAGCATTCTTTCCACTGCCTCACACCACCTGGCAAAGGACCTACACAAGGAACCACCAAAACTAAAATAATCAAACTTCCAACATTTACCACTCTTTTTGGGCTGGGAGATATGTAGGGAGACAATTGCCTTTCTGTCCTTGTTGGAATGATTGGTGCTTTTTATTTGTACTAGAAATTATGAACAAAAAATAAAACTAATTATTACTCACCAAAGGCACAGAAGGTCAAAATATAGGTCACTTTCTACTGTTTCTTGTCTAAACCTCACTTAACTCTATTTGACCATTAATCTCAGGCTGAGATGTCCAACAGTGTAGATGCTAGTCTTATGTGGCTATTTGTTTATCAACAAGTTATTGTATTAAAAATTAGCTGCAATAAAATAAAATAATTCAGTCCTTCAGTCATTCTAGCCATACTGGGAAGTACCCCATACCCAATTCTACCCAATGGTTAGAAACTACCACAATGGACAGAAAAGATGTAGATAATCCCTATCACTAGAAAATTCTATGAGACAATAGTCTAGAACATTCCAGTCTATGAAATGAGTATAATATGAAAACCATGACAAAGATGAATTCCAAATTTGAAATACAGACTTTTCTTCCTAGCACAAAGGAACTTACATGAATATTCTAGGAGTTTTGTTTCTGATGAGCGAACTCAGCCCTAGGAAATTCATTTACACTGCTTTTCCAAGCTCTACAAGAAGTTAGTCACAGGGTTGGGACTGAACGTCCCATTGCCCAACTCTTAGGGAAGTGATTTTTCTACTAAATTTGCTGACCAGCTGAAACCAACAATACAATAAGCCTCACCCTCTTCAAGATGATGTGGGGTAAAATGTCATTACAGCATCCACTCCTCTATCTTTTAAAAGGAAAATGGACAAGCAATAACTGACTCACATTTACTTAGCATCTATGTGGTATTTTATTTCTCCAATACTTTTTCTTTTTCTACTGTCCAGCATAGTGACCCAGTCACCATGTATACATTCTGTTTTCTCACATTATCATGCTCATCATAAGTGACTAGACATAGTTCCCAGTGCTACACAGCAGGATCCCATTACTAATCCATTCCAAAAGCAATAGTCTGCATCTATTCACCCCAAGCTCCCAATCCATTCCACTCCCTCCCCCTCCCCCTTGGCAACCACAAGTCTATTCTCCAAGTCCATGATTTTCTTTTCTGTGGAAAGGTTCATTTGTGCCATATATTAGATTCCAGATATAAGTGATAGCATATGGCATTTGTCTCTCTTTCTGACTTACTTCACTCAGTATGAGTCTCTAGATCCATCCACGTTGCTGCAAATGGCATTATTTTGTTCTTTTTTACGGTTGACAGACGATTAGATTAGGAAGATATGGTATATATACACAATGGAATACTAGTCAGCATCTGTGTGGTTTTAATGGAGCCAGTTTATCCAAGGTAAACTAGAGGTAGGCACATGGCTCAATCCCAGCCAATCAGCATATTCCCAACCCCAGTTCCACAGTGATTGGTTCAGGTGCAGATGACTCAGCTCATTCGGCCAATTCAGAAAATTTTGTTGGAATCACTGGACAAGAGATACTTATTTTCTGCAAGGGCTGCTAAACTGTAATGATGTCCATCTGGGACTCCCAGAATCCATCTTGTCTCAGCAAAGGGAGAATCTGACAGAGAATGAAGGCAACACAAAAAGAAAGCAGTACAAAAGTGGTGCTAGACCAAGTCCTGATGACATGATTTGAGTACCGAATCCCCAGGTGAGTTGGAGGCCAGGCTCACCCTTGAACTTTCAAGTTCTAGGGGCCCACAGTCTTTGTTCCCATGACCGGCCAGCCTAAGTTGGGTTTTGCCATTTGCATTTGACTAATACAGGTGCTTCTTTCCCACAAGGAAATTAGGAAGTACTTGCATGAATATATCCAATCAACCTTGAAAAGCTTAGCAGGAGGGGAACACCAAATTATAAGCACATGATGGCAGTGGCACATCTTTGTTCATGTGATGCCATTCGAGGAGGGATTCCCCAAGGCAACCTCAAGGAGACTCAAACTGTCCCAGCCATGGTTCAATTACTAGGTTTCAATCCACCATAGGTGCATTTTTTCTTTCAGTCACCCAAATTTAAAGTGCAACATCACTTTAAAATTCAATAAATTATCTTCTATTCATAAGCCCTGGGAATTTCTTCAAGACATTTCATCATCTAAAAAAAAAAAAAAAGATATACAAAGAAATCCCCCTCCGGGTCTCATGATGAAAGTATAATTAAGACTTCTTGGTCTGATGGGTTTTCAGTTCAAAATTCTTTACTGTCCTTTCCCACTAACCCTGAACTGAATCCTCATTCTTAAACTGGGCATTAAAGTTTCTCTTTTTTTCTAGGTCCAATGTCATACTACGACAAGCATAGTTTCATAGAGTCTAGCAATAAATCACTTACAAGATCTGTTAGCAGCTATTTTACTGTATAAAATTCATCTACTTTTTTTTTTTTTTTTTTACTGTATATAATCCACATGCAGTTGGCTCTCCTAATCCATGGGTTCCTCAGTTGCAGATTCCATCAACTGCCAATTAAAAATATTGAGGTAAAAAAATTCCAGAAAGTTCCAAAAAAGCCAGACTTGAATTTGCCGTATGCAAGCAACTAGTTACGTGGCATTTACATTGTATTTACAACTATTTATTTACATAGAATTTACATTGTCTTAGGTATCATGAGTAATCCATAGATGATTTAAAGTATACTGGAGGATTGTGTAGGTTATAAGCAAATACTATGTTGTTTTATATAAGGGACTTAAATATCCTTGGACTTTGGTATCCAAGGGGTCTTAGGACCAATTCCCAGTGGATACTGAGGGAAGACTATATTTTGGGGAGATAAATTCATTCTTCTTGGGGGTCCCCTTTTTTTTAGGGCTGTACCTGCAGCATAAGGAAGTTCCCAGGATATGGGTCAAATCAGAGCTGCAGCTGCCGGCCTATACCACAGCCACAGCAATGCCAGATCTGAGCTGCATCCGTGACCTACACACCACAGCTCACAGCAACGCTGGATCCTTAACCCACTGAACGAGGCCAGGGAACAAACTGGAGTCCTCATGGAAACTGTCAGGTTTGTTACCACTGAGTCACCACGGGAACTCCTGGTGGCCCATTTTAAAATGTTATATGCTTGCAGTTAGTTGCTGAGACCAAGCCATATTAACAAGATAGGTTTTTTACAGGTTTTTTTTTTCTTCTTAAATAATGCTAATATTCATAAAGGCTTTAACTTCTCCTTTAGTAAATGATTTTTTAAAAAATTAAATATTGTTTGAATATATAGATTTGGACATAAAGTAGTTGTTCTCCGTTAGTGGTTTATTTATTTCATTCAATGAATCTTTATGTCCAGCTCATCAAGAGCTTGGAGCTTCTTCCATTTAGCTTTTTTCACTTAACCTTATTAATACACACTACTGTATAAAACAGATGGTTAACGAGAACCTACTCTACAGCATAGGAAAATCCACTCAATAGTTTATAATAACCTAAATGGGAAAAAAAGAATGGATATATTTATGTGTTATGACTGATTCACTATGCTGTACACTTGAAACTAATACAACATTCTAAGTCAACTATACTCCAATAAAATTAAATTTAAAAAATAAAATCTCTTTTTAACAAAATGGGAAAAAATAATCAGCATTCAAAATTCCATTTATTCTCCTGTTACTATGAAATTCTAGCCAAAGATGTGAGGTCTTATGGCTTAAGATTTGTACCAATAATATTAATAATGACCTGGTGACTTAAAGTCATCGGAAACAAATCCATCAAGTTCTGATAACATTATTAGCATCTTTTGTTAAGTGTGTGTCACATGCTTGTCTCAGGCTGGGTGCTTTATGCACCAGTTTTCAAGTGGTCTTTACCTTAAGCCTGTGCAGTAAACATCATTTACAGTCATTTCATAGACACGAACAGAAAGGAAAAGGTTAAAGATCTTGCCCAAGGTCACAGTGGCAGGTTAGGATTCAGATATTGTTCCTTATACCTCCAAAGTCAGGCTAATTCTTCTGACCACTCGGCCAACAGTTCTAAAATCTGAGAATTCAGACAGAGGAGTTCCCATTGTGGCTGAATGGATTAAGAAGCAAACTATTATCCATGAGGATGTGGGTTCGATCCCTCGTCTCGCTCAGTGGGTTAAGGATCCGGTGTTGCTGTGAGCTGTGGTGTAGGTCGAAGACACGGCTCAGATCTGCCACTGCTGTGGCTGTGGTGTAGGCCGGCAGCTACTGCTCTGATTCGACCCCTAGCCAGGGAACTTCCATATGCCGAGGGTGTGGCTCTAAAACAAAACAAACAAAAATCCATCAGGTTGAAATCCTTCATAACTGTATTCTTTGTAGCCTTAAACCTGAAATCATATCTCATGTTGGTAATCTGCCTTTCCCACCATTTGTCGGGCACAGAGAAGTCTCTGCCCCCCTTCTGTGTCTTCGTACTTCTACTTTATCCATGGAAGATTGCTAATTTCATATTGAAGAGATCTGTGAGCTTTGCCTAAAAGAGACTCCTCTAATTCTTCTTTATGTGACAACATAATCTACCAATGTCACTGTTATGCAATTTATTTAGAAAAAAAGTGTGTGGGGGAAACACACTTAATAAATGTCACGCTAATTTTATCCTCAGAGAATCTGGAATAGTTGTTACCTTTTCTAATCCCCAGCATCTCTAGCTGGTCCATAGATAAAGGCTGGAGCAGTCATCTCCAACTGCTCCGTCAGTCACTGAAAACCAGAGATTGAAATCCTGAGTTCTGTTCCACCAGACACTTTCCAAGAATGCCTCTCTTCTAGACCACAGGCGACATCTAACGTGACCCTGGGCTGCAAACTTCTGCCCCAGAGCAAAGAAGAAAACCAATTTACATAAAATTAAAAGCTCTGTGCTTGAGCCATCCCTAGCTTCTACTCCAGCCTACTTTTAACTGTAACTCATTCAGCAGGAATTACGGGCTACCTCTTGGTCCAGCACTGGGGCATGGAATCAATATGGGTACAACAATGGAGCAGAAACATTACAGACAAATAAGGACTTCAGAAGCACTGGGCACCCTACCCCAACACAGGCCCCACGTGTGTTCACAGATGGAAACAAGCGGCTGTTTACCCTGAAGGGCCCATGAGAAAAATTCAGTCACCTTTACAGTAAAAGGCAACTTAACTGTTCAACATGCAACAAACTGAGAGGTAAGAGAGCCAAGGATGAATTCCAAGAGCACTTCCAGGACCTCCGATTGCTTCAAAGAGCCCAAGTCATCTGAGAAACCAGTAGGCCCCGCTGAGCTGAAGTGTGCAACTGATGACACCGTAAGAGCAAAGTAGGAAAGGTGTGCAGGCCCCGCTCTCTGTTGGGTGGATCAGACTAGACAGCTTGGGTGACACTGTATCATGCCTAGCTCTGGAGGCAGGCTTCGCAGAGCCCCAAATCTAATGTTGACTAATGGAATGCAAGAAACAATGCAGGTTTTTGTCTGGCAAAGGGTTATGTAACAGACTAAACTTAATGTTAACAGGCTCGAGCCTACCACAGCTCTTCCGACCATTTCCCGGATGCAACAAATAAGGGCACACATTCCTTGCCGGTGTATCACACAATGACAACAAAAGCCATCCCAAGCTTCCTGTTGCGAGATGCCAGCAGGTATTGACAAAAGCTTAATAGTGTCTTTCTGAGACTTCTGTGGTTTAGCACTTTGTCAAAACAGGATACTATTTAAATTAAAAATTTACTGATTCAAGTTCAGAAAAACCCTGCTTTGCTGTTTTTATAACCAAATTCGTGGGTGGGGAAACTTTGACCTTTATTTTTTCTTTTTTCTTTTTTTTTTTTAATGCCACCTTATATGGGGCTGAGAAGGTACTATATTTAGCAAGCTAGGTTTGAGAACTAAGGTGTCTAAGCAAGATGACTATCACTTTCTATGAATTACTGTACATGTGAAATCATGGGCTTGTTATATTATGCAAAAGCGACTCTAGTGAAACAAACAAAAATACCTGTTTGCATACATAAGTTTTGTAAAAATCTCGGTGGGGAGAAAAAGGGGAAATACACAGAGTCTCACAACAGCATAACGTGCTTCCCACGTGAATCTTGTTCGGCATGCAAAAGTATTTTAGAGAAAAAGGCTAAGCCAAGACTACAAGCCTATGATCAAGAGAGTTGAACCAATGGTCAACCAGAAACAGTGCAATGGTGAGGACCTGGTGCAGGGAAAAGGATGGAGCCTCCATGAATTGTGGAAGCCCAGCCAAGCTTGATTCTGTCTGGGATGTCAAGGTGGGGGCTCTTCGATGGGCTGCCCCCTCAGTCTGAAATATTCTTCCTCTAAGTACTTGTAAGACTGCATCTCTCACTCAAGTGAGGTCTCTACTCAAAGATGACTTTCTCAAAGAGACCTTGCCTGGCCAGTCAATCTAACATGGGCATCTCATTACCATGTCTATATCTTAACCAGCTTTGTCTTCCTACGAGCGTTCACCATCATTGGATAGCTGGTGATAATTATTATCACTATTATCTAGTGTACGAGTTTAATGTCCCATAAGAAGGTAAGTTCCATGAGTTTAGGGACCCTGTCTACTTTGCCTGATCCTGACCAAAAATCCCTGGTAAAGTGTCTACCCAAGGCCATCATCCAGGGGTGGGTCAGAGGTTGGGCAGGGACTCTCCTAATAGTCTATTCATGTCTTTGAAAGGACTTGTTCTTCTTAACCTTCTATCCGACCATGTATTACTGCACTGGGCACGGCACTAATGAAATTGTTCTAAGGATGTCAAACCTCTGAGATGCTTGAGATGCCACTGGATGGAAATACATAACTACTGATTTTACCTTTGTGATTATCTTCCAAGGTCTCACAGCTTTGAGGGTAAATCAATTCTCAATGTTCTGGGGGGAAGACTGGAGGCAATCTGGAGAATATGAGAAAGAAATCTACTTCCTCAAACACCTTGGTGCAATTCATCTCTTCTTCAGTCCATCTTTCTTAGGAGTCACAGGGAAATCTTTTAGGGAGGTAAGCAACACTTTGGCCAATGGCTCTGAGCCAACAGTACACCAGTTGAGCTTTAACCTTTCTTTTCTGTCCAAAACAGCTGAGGGATGTGACACATTATGAGCGGCTCACTCTGGCAATGACTCTAAATAGGGTCACCCCCAAAGGGCTCATCATCTGCTATGCATGCTTTCTGCAGTCTTTTCCAATACTGGGTCAAGGCTGGTCTGTGTGGCTGATAAATATGGCAGAAGTAACGATATGTGATTTCTAAAGCTAGGTCACACGAGACCTGGCTCACTCAAGGGGAAGGCAGCTGCCATGCTAAGACAAAAAAGCAATGCTACCAGGAGGTCCTCGTTATGAGGAATGGAGGCCTCCTGCCATGTGAGCGAGCCATCTTGGGAGCAGATCTTCCAGCTACAGTCAAGCTCCAGCCTCACATTTTAACTGCAATCTCCTGAGAGACTATGAGCCAGAACCACCCAGCTAAGCCACTCCCATATTTCTGACCACACAGAAAATGTGTGAAATAGTTAAGTGTTAATATTTTTGTTTGAAGACACTAAGTTCGGGGGTAACTAATAGGACTATCCAAACATAAGGGAAAAGGTGTTATCATTTGGCCTGATACATACTTTCTCCCTCTGGGAAAACATGCCCCCTGCCCCATTCTTGCTGCATGGGAATCATCACTGAAGAGTCCTCAGTAAAAAAGCTGAGGTCGAATTTTCATATGGGCTGTCAGTTAAAGAAGACATTAAATCTACAGTCAGGATGCCTATGGATAAAGAATCCAGAACTCCAAAATCTCTAAGCTCCAGCTGGCCTACCGCAGAACACGGAAGCCCTCGGACTCTAGAGGGGAATCTGTTAACAGTGCTTTTGGCCAACTGGAAGAGGGTTCTAGGGCAGACTGGCAGGTAACTGAAAGGACAGTAGCAGATTGTTTGAAGTCCATAGTGAGGTAGAACGGGCAGCATTTCTGAGCTCCAGAAAACTGGTGCTATACAGGAATGTTGTTTGAGCTTCCGAACATTCTGGAAAATGGGATTTCTTTTTTTTCTGGAAAGTGGGATTTTAATAGCAACATTTCAGATTTTTTTCACCTTTGCAACTAATCCTATAAGATGCTCAACACTTTGCAAAATGCAACAGCATCCAGCCTAGGGGCCATCCATTTGCAATCGCCGATGGAGAATCCATCTCTTGCTTCCCTCTTTTGTCTCCCATTATAACATAAATTTCAAAATTCCCTGTTCCAAATAATGTTCATTCCCTAAGCGTCTTTCACATTTTCTTGGACAATTTCATGCTTTTTAACAAAACACAATGGCTCTATTTGTATCTAGGTTGTCCTGCTGGCTGTTAGAAAACATTTGCCCCCTTTTTAAATAAATGCAGTTAATAATGTGGCAAAACAGAAGTGAAAGAACAAGGGTCCTGCAGGTGTGGGGAGAACCACCCTTGGGGGAAAAGTGACAAGGCAATGAAGAATGACAAATTACTCAGTCCCCAGAGAAGCAAGTTAACTCTGACTAGAAGGCCTCATCAGAAGACAGCTTTAAAATCCATGCTTCCCTTCCCAAAACATCAAGACCCAAGAAAAGGAAAAATTATAAGGAAATCAGAGTATTCTCTGGTCCTCCTTGCACACATGTAACTATAAACTCAACAGATGAGAACTGTAACAACTTCCTCCTTAGAGTGGGGAGGAGAACTAGGAAGGGGTCAAGGATGGGCCGGAGGCGGGGGGCGGGGGGGGGGGGTGAGAGAGAATAAGCATCGCACATGCTCTTTTCTTCTCAGCAGGTGCAGTTAACTGTACCATCCTGAGTGAAGCAGGTTCCCTGTACAGAGGGCCTACATAAGTGAACGTCAACTCAGCACAGTATTCTTTGGCTGTAGAATCTTTGATTCATCTGATGAATATGAAAGATTTAGACACAATAATCCAGCTGACCATTCTAAATGCAGCTTGCTCTGAAATGCGTATTTCAAACACCAACCAACACTCTCTGCCCATCTACTGCCATTGAGAAACTTCAGTGTTACCTAAAATTCCAATTTGTTTGGTATAGGACAGCCTAGGATCTCACAAGTGATAACCCACAACCAACATCATAATAAGGATGATTACAGCAGAGGCTACAAAAGTAGTATTTTGAGTGGCCTTGTGTAGTTCTTTGCATATATATTATATATTTTCATTTAATCCTCCTAAATAATCTGATGGGTAGACATTTCTCCTTTAGAGAAGTTCGGAAGTGAGTTAACTTGGACAAGGTCATATAGTAAAAGGTTTTTAAATGTGGGTATATCTGACTCCAGCATCTTAACAACTTGTATTTTCTCACTGATAACCTCAGCTAAAGATTAAGGGAAACCCGAAGCTTTCCCTAACCAATCAACACATTCAACCAATACATTTAATTCTGGTATTATTACTGTTATTAATCTAAATGGAAATAGCAATATTCATTATATCACTGTTGATAAAACATGGACCAATAAACCTCATGCCCGGGAGGCAGGTGTGAGTACAATTATGAGCAGATTTTGGAAGCAAAAAATGAAGTTCAAGGATTTGGTTTTTGGCAAAGCCAAGAGGAAATCAGGGTGTGCCAGTCTCCGGCCCTGACAGAGAAGGCAAGAACAGGGACCCTTGTGGAATCCTAAGAGCAGCATCAGTGGAAACTGAAGGTCACGTTCCTCCCCGTCAGACTGAGGAAAGGAGGTGGCTGGTCTGTGGGACCAAAGTAAACCTTCGATAGAAGGAAACTTTCAGAGGAAATGATTTAAGCTTTTTTGGTGAGAAGGGTATTTTTCAAATTCTCTTTTGATGTTCTTATTTCCATCTTAAGTCTACACAAATAAAAATAATCATCAGTTTTCAAAGGGTCTTGTGGTTCACTGCGGGGGAGGGAGCTTGGCTTGGTTTCCTTCAATGAAACTTCCAGGACTTGGGAGTTTTTCTTATTAGGAGGGAAAACTTAAGCCCCCAGGGAGAGGCATTACATATTCCCAGAAATTACTTTGGTATTGTCCTGGCTGATAGCAATTCAGTGGAAGAAGGATACACAGATAGACTACAAGGCATGAAGTTAAAGAGGTACACTGAGGAGATGTATGAAGAAACCACATTAAAAGAGACCACCTTTTGATCTTCCATCAGGAGGATATATTTACCAAAATGTTTTAAGGCCAAAGAACATTCTAGAATAGTACTGTCCAAGAGATTTTTCTATAATGATGGAATTTTTGGCTATTTGCAGTGTCCAAAATGGTAGCCATTCCCATCTACGACTATTTAAAATTTTTTTTTAAATTTTTTTTTAAGGGCTGCAACTGCAGCATATGGAAGTTGCCATACTAGGGGTCAAATCAGAGCTACAGCCACTGACCCACACCACAGCCACAGCAATACAGGATCCCAGCTGACTCTGATCTATAGCACAGCTCACAGCAATGTCAGACCCCCAACCCACTGAGCGAGGCCAGGGATCGAACCTGCATCCTCATGGATCCTAGTCAGATTTGTTTCTGCTGTACCATAACGGGAACTCCTAAAAGTTAAGTTCTTTACTCACACTAATTACATTTTAAGCATTCTGTCTCATTGTGTTCCCATCATTCCCTGTGTTTGCAGCTATTAGAGCACCTATTACATTGTATTATAATTCTCTCTGTGTGGTTTTGGCTCGACACAGGGACAAAAGAATATTCAATTCTGAAGTCCAGTGCTAAGCAGAATCTAGTACACAAGAGGTAAATAATAAATGTGAAAATAAATGGTAAGTGAATAGGTGGGTAAGTGAATGAACTAGTCAATCCTCTATTCTCACAATGACTTCCTCAAGGCTTTGCTGTCAGATATAATCGTTATTTCATTTCCAATAAATTTTAATATCAGATGAATCTGAGATCTTTATGATGATAATAATTACATTAATAAAGATCAAAATGAGGCTCAGATCTTGTTGATGATAATAATAATAAAGATCAATAATCTTTTCATAAGAATGCTGTGGTCTTGGTGCCCGATAACTGTGTTTCCTCCAGGCCTTGCCTTGTTTCTTTCCAAAATTAAGGGGGAAAAACCTGTTTTCTTGTTTTTCATCTACCTCCTTTTATAGGACAAGGACAATGCTAGATGTCCAAGCTTCTCCTCCCGAAGATGTTCCTGAAGGTCAAACTCAAGCTTCTACACCAGGAGTCCAACTTTTTCTCTAAGAGGTCAAATAATAAGATTTTAAGGCTTCTGCAGGATGTACAACCACACAACTCTACCAAGAGATGCCACAGTCAGCAAAGTGCAAGAGTATGGCTCTATGCTGCTGAGACTTTATTTGTGGACACTGAAATCTAAATTTTGCATAATTTTCATGTGTCATGAAATATTATTCTCCTTTTGATTTTTTTCCCAACCATTTAAAACTGTGAACAGCTTGTAAGTCCCACTAAAACAAGCTGTGGGATTTGGCCCACTGGCCGAGGTTTGCCAATGGCTGTTCCCAGCTCACATGCTTCCTATGGAAGTTAAAGGTCTAAGAGATACAGACACATCCTGATTCTGATGGAAAGGATGATATTCAAGGGCCCTGAAGTCCAGCAGCTCTGCAGGCCCAATCAGGGACGTGCTGGTTTCAGAGGAGGTACAGGTGAATGGCGGAGGTGATACGGTCCTTACCACCTTAGCAGAGATTCCAGCTATTGTCACCAGTAGCTGAGCAGACAGATGAAGGCTCAGCTGGTCTCAAGAGCTTTTCATAAACCAGTTTTGTCCAGACTTCTATTAGTCAAAATCCTGATCTACATAAGAGTTTCTGCAGGCCCGTTAATTATGCCTTTGAACTGCAGTTACATTATCTTCAATTAAGCATTAATATATTGTGTATGAACTGACACCATGTCATGCCAAATGGTAAGGCTCCTGGAATACATTTCCAAAGCTAGTATTCTAAGGAGAGCTGTGCATACAGTGAAATATTTATTTTCAAATTCATTTGTGTACATTTTCCAAATTACTGCTCTTGAAATTTTCTTTGAAAGTTCTGACCTGTTGTTCATAAGTCAAAAAAATGCAATCTCTTTTATGTAGGACTACAATTGGTAAATTGGGTTGGAAGAAAAGAAGAAGAAGAAAAAAAGTCAGATGAGCTACATGCTGTTAGGTGGTGAGTAATCAGGTCTCACATAGCTGATGTTACTTTAAAATGGTCCCAATGTCCTGAAGACCTCATCATAGACCATGCAGCTACAAGACTGTTTGGCCTTCATCGATTAAAAGTCCAGGAACTCTCAAACAGCTGCAGAATGAAAAGTCAAGTGAGACCTGAAAAAAGTAATATAGGTAAAGAGGCGAAAGACATGCAGTTTGTCTTTCTGGTTCCATGTTGATAGTTTTTTCTTTCAGTGTTTTGTGAAATGAACAAAGCAGGCATTTGTCTATAAAACACTGACAGAATAAAGGCCCTGGATAAACAGAAACTCTACATTTTAAAGAGCATTCAAATTCCTGAATGAGGTATGCCCTCAACTCCTAAAAACCAGGTGTGACACTGAGATGTTGGCCAATTTCAACACTTACCTGAAAGGTACCCAAATGTCTTTGGTAGGAAACCACATTAGTAATCTAGTGAAACCTAGAGTTTATTTCCCAGTTTGAGCTGGCCTGGAAATATCATCAAAATGGACACATACTATGAAATGTAGTTGATAGGTCCATTCCACAACATAAACGCACAAGTGTATGGAAAAGCAGAGATAAGCTACATATTTAAACCACCAGAGAGACCTTTCATATGATACCACCCATATTATCCTTCTTTACTCTCATTCCCTGGACTTCTCAAGAGGACTCCAAGGTTAATAGGGTGGGTGGCCAACTTCATTCTTACATTGTACACTCTGCCTCTTGTCCACTGCAAACTGTTTAAGGGCAAAGACCAAAAGAGTTCCTATTGTGGCTCAGCAGCTTAAGGACCTGACACAGTATCCATGAAGATGCAGGTTTGAGCCCTGTCTCACTTAGTGGGTTAAGGATCCAGTGTTGCTGCAAGCTGTCACATAGATCACAGATGCAGCTCAGAACTGATACTGCTGTGGCTTTGGCCTGAAGCTTCAGCTTCAATTCGAACCCTAATGGGGAACTTCCATATGCTGCAGGTGTGGCTGTAAAAAAAAAAACAAAAAAAAAAAGCCAAGATTCCTGACCAGGGATTCCCTAACATCTTCTGATAACCACTGACTGTTCATATCACTGAATTGAAGTCAGAGAGTTTGTTTCAACTACGCTAGAAGGAGCCTGGGGAACCAAAAAATGAGGGAAAACAGAGTAAAAGTGATGCTGAGAGTTCAAGTTGGAAAGGAACTTACCTGTCACCCTGACAAGCGGTCTCCAACCAAGAGTGTGCCTAAAAAGTACTCATGCACCCATGCATGCTTGGACCCCATCCCAATATTTTTATTCAGAGACAGAGCTCGGCAATCTACCTATATTTTAAAAAGCTCTGAGACCAAGATCTTGATGGTGATGATAAAAAATCGTATTAATTCTGATGTGCCTCCAGGCTTGAGAATCACTAACTAATCTTTAGCAGATAATAAACTGAGACTCAAAGAGCTAAGTCACTTTGCCAAAATCAGACATGGGTGGATTAAAAAGGAAAACAATAGAGGAAAATGACATCTGCCTATGACCGAGACCTGCAAGAGGGCTGTGTGGACTGAGGGCCATTCCATTTTGGATTTAAGGGGGAACCCAAATCCATTCACCAAATCCATTCACCATTGGAGACATTCTACATCTATTTAGCCATCTATAAAGGATCTATAGATCTATAAGATACTTTCCTGGAAGATGCCATAGAAGCATTTTAAATGTAATAAAGTCAGATACATTATGAAAATGTTCCAGGTTAGAGTAAGATGTCTTGAAAGGGTGCTTTCTGCAGTTTCACACCAGTACAGTTGACCCTGGAATGACACAGTCTTGGACTGCATGAGTCCACTTACACGCTGATTTTTTTCAATAAAGACAGCTGGCCCTTGTACTTGCAAGTTTTGCGTCTGTGGGATTCAACCAACCATGGATTGAAATTTCCATCCATGGTTGATTAACTCTCTGGATGCAGAACCTGCTTATATGGAGGATGAACTATGGGACTTGAGCATCCCAGGTGTTCGCATCTTTGGGAGCTCCCAGAACCCATCCCCTCAGATACTGAGGGACGAACCTACATCATGTGGGCTAGCAAAGGCCCTGCCATCTACATCTATTTCCTTTCATCTCAAAAAAAAAAAAATCCATTTAGCAGGCATTAGGTGGCAGCTCTGTGCAAATGAGAAAAATGTATTCTTTCTTGCAAGCAGACAACATGCCAGTTCCATAGCAGGGTGCAAGGCTTGGTAGATGCTGGCCAGATTTCAGTCTCCCCGGGCTCCCTCACTCAGGCAACCTTGTTCAATGGATGACCTGTGAGATCATACTCGATCTTCTAAAGCAGAAGTCAGCAAACTCTAGCCCAGATCTGGCCTTCTGCCTGTGTCTGTATGCAATAATAAGATCCTTGAGCTATGAATTTTTATATTTTTAGATGCAGAAAAAAATCAAAAGAAGAATGTATTGTGGTATGTGAAAATTCTATGAAATTCAAACTTTGGGGTCCACCAGTGAATTTTTGTTGAAATACTGCACAATCATTATTTATGTATTGTCTGTGGCTGCCTCTGCACAATAACAGCAGAGTTAAGTTCTGCCATGAAGACACAGTGGCCCATGGACCCAAAGATATTCACCATCTGGCCCTTTATAGAAGAAGTGTGCTGACTGACCCCTGGTCTAAAGGAAGAAAAGAGTTAACTATTAAGCCAAGTTCCTCTTGTAGATGTAATGCAAAGTTCCAAGCAAATATGGCAGGTGAAATCGTTTCTTTATATATACAAACGTGAAACTGAGACAACGATGGAGGAAGGTCAACTTCATTACCTAGCCACCTTGACAGTACCTTTAAATGTCATCAATCAGCATGTGCCTTGCCTGACTTACAAGGGCTCATTATAAATTACAGTGCACGGGCCCCTGACACGATCCAGGGACTGTAACAGGACTCTGGTGACGTAATGTGATAAAGGAGATTTCTCTGTACAGCTCTATACAGCACGGAGCTGGAGAATTTCCAAGAAATTTAATTTCCAGAGTGCCACCTTTGACTATTCAAGACAATTCCGCCCAACCACCAGGCATCCTTGAAGAAAACTTTATCTTTTCTAGAAACACTTGCCTTTGGGTATCGTCCCCAAAAATATAAATTTGAAGCTATTTTTTCCTCCAATGAGACAGACTAAATCCAGGATGTAGATTTTCCAATTAGACTCTTTTTAAACATCTGTTGGTAGGCTGCATTTAACATTAGTTATTTGAGCAAAGCACAATTTGATTAGACTGTCTGAAACCAAGCCAAAGTCTGCAAAATAATAGCTCAATTAAATTCTATTTTGCTTTCATTTGTCTTAGATTTTCCTGAGTGTGAGACTGTTGCAAATAATCAAGTAAACCAATTCCTTTCAAAATGAGAGATTCAGGTATATTTTTCCATCCTCCAAGTTTATTTAATAATCTATCCCATCCTCGCTATGCTTCACTGAACTTAATCTTGACACCAAATACATTTCTGTATTTTGCCTTTAGTCTTCTTTAATTTTCTATACTTAGGAATTAAAGTTCTATGCCATTAATATTACACCTTAAACAAATTAGCAAATGTACAAAGGCAAGCCCAGAGCTTTAAGGGCGGTCAAACAGCACTACAGGAGTTTTGTGATTTTCGCTCCATACTTGGCAAGATTCATTTCATTGGCCCAATGAAAGATTTAGGCAGGACCGACAGTGGATTCTTTGAATGCTGTTGTTATGGTTGTGAAATGTTCCTAGAGGTTTATGAACCTCTTCAACTAGAGCGGTATCAATTTTCCTCTCCTTTTGGCTTCGATATTTCACTCACTCATTCATTCACGCATAGCTCGCTCATTCACTAACTCATGATGAAATACCTACAAATGGCCTACTTTGTGCCAGGCAGGGTGCAGAGAATGGCAGAGCTTCAAGATTTAAGACTAGGGACTACTTTTCTCTCGGTTAAGACAACTGAGCATGAATTCACATCACATTCTGGGAAAACAAGGGGAGACCAGGATGGAATTTTCAGCAGAGCATGACCCTTATTAATGCCACAGTTGAAACATTTAGGAAAATAATGCTCTGTCACGATAATACTGATAACAAAAGTAGCACAGATAATGAGCAGCTAATACTTATATTTTCTGGTGTGCCCTGAACTGTTCTAGGCTATTTTCTTTTTTTCTTTTTGTCTTTTTAAGGCCTCACCCACAGCATATGGACGTTCCCAGGCTAGAGGTCCAATTGGAGCTGTAGGTGCAGGCCTACACTACAGCCACAGCAATGCAGGATCTGAGCCACAACTGAGACCTACACCACAGCTCATGGCAACGCCGGCTCCTAAACCCACTGAGGGAGGCCAGGGATTGAACCTGTGTCCTCATGGATGCTAGTTGTGTTCATTACCTCTGAGCCACAATGGGAACTCAACTAATCTTCTGAACTCCACAGGATAAGCATGTGGTTATCCCCATTGTATAGATGGGAAGTCTGATTTGTTCTGATCAAGGCTGGTTAACCACAAGCTGACTACCAGCAAAAGGATGGTCACTGTTACACTGCTAAAATGTGTATTTGAATACACACTGATGTTCCCTTAATTAAAACATTATTTGGAGTTTAGCAGGTACTCATTTTCCTTTTAAAAGGATTTTATCTAATTATGAGAAGAGCTGACTTTTCTGGGAATTTCCTATGTCCCCAGCAATGTGCAAGCACTTTGCATGCATTAATCATCTACTCTTCCCAATTGCCTTCAGGTAGGTGAGGTCATCAGTCACCTTCTTGAGATGAGAAAATGGAAAGACAGCGAGGTTAAGCTACTTTCCAAGGTCACACGGCAGTAAGGGTGGTGCTAGGACTTAAAGCTGGCAGCCTGACTGACACTGGAGATCATGCTATTAGCCATGATGTGGCTCTCTCACCATATTCTGAAACACCAATCTCTGACACTCTCTACCCCCTAGCTGAGTTTATATGGTGACTCAGTGCATAAGATCCTGTGCCTTTAAGGACAAATCACAGCTCATTTTTGACCATAAAGAGGTACAGCTTCAGGATCAACATACGGTTTGCACCATCTCAGATAAGGATATAAGGGAAACACAAAGTACATGTTTAATTTTAGATAATAGTTCAGCAGTTACCACAGGATCTATCAGGCTCTCCAGAAAAAAAAAAAAAAAAAATCCCAAATCCTTCTCTACTCTGGGGTGTGATCAGTAGAGACCATGTCAGGTAAGTCAACCTTGGAAATGAGAAGCCACACAAACTGCCACTCCCAACTCCAGTGGCCATGGCAGACATGGCTAATCAATCACAGTAATCCTAGAGAAGCCATCCTGGTTCAAGATTCTTTCAAACGGCATTCTAGGCAGAGTTTCAAACCCAGACTGAACAAAACCTCTGTGCTCTGTTTATTCCATGTGGTTTGGACTCTTAATTTTATTTATAGAATAAATAACAATCACTTTATGCTATCAAATAAAGAAGAAACCAGACATAATTTCACCAATGTCTTATTAAAAGCAGCTTCATTAGGGCTGATGAAGCAGTTCTTCTGAGTGCAGACAAGGAAGTGCCTGGCTGTGGATCCTGAGTGCAGAGAAGATGGGAAGGATCGGCGAGGCTGGAGTTATAGATGTCAACAAAAAAGAGCCATGGGGCAGCAGAGCAGAAAATTCAGATATGGGGTGGGGGGGAGTGTATCATACAGCTTTTAGTTTCCTTCTGAAGAAAAGCAGGCAGAGATACAATTCTCTTGGAATCCAATGCAAACAATTTAATCAGTGTCAGAATAAGCAACATTTGCAATCCTGGATTGGGTGGGCTCGGAAATATTATCAGATAGATGGTATTTATATCCACTTCCTGACAAAAGGCTCTGAATCCCTAGGTGTCCCCCAACCCCTCCACACCCCTGCCCCAGTAAGAAGACTACAACCTTTGTCTCAGGTCATTTGATTTAATCTCAAGCTAGAATACTAAGAAACTAGAAGACGGCAGCAGAATTCAGACTTGGTATGGGAAAAACAGTGAACCACAGAAAGTTCATGAATAATAGAATCACATGGCACTTAGGGAAGGGTGAAAAGCAGTAGATAGGCTAGGAGATACGCATGAAGAACAGAAGATGCTCTGAGGGGTTGGAGCAGCATAACTGATCGTTTTTTTGCCTAGTGCTAGGCATACGCTTCCTGAAGGTTTGAACTCTGGAACAAAGTAGCAGCAGAGGAAACAGAGGGAAAGAAAAGAAAGGACAGAAGAAGCCCAGGGGAAGGAAAAATGGAAGATCTGATAATGTGGTGGGGATGAGGGAAATTAGTAAGGTGATGACAACGCATGACTGACTAATAGGACCTGGCAACAAAAATGATCAGTTGGATTGGTGATAACTGAAATCAATGAAATGATGAGCTAACAGAGAGTCATGGATGGGCAGCCAAGAGGGGCACATACAGGCTTCAAGTCATGGGTAAAGAGGGACTAGAACAAGCAAAGAAGACAGAGGTGCTACTGGAGATGATTCAAGGAACTCAACTTTGGGAAAGGAATGAACTTGGGTTCCAGCAGCACAGTGGGAAGCAGAAAGAGAATGGTGTGGAGACCAGAGGAGACTGAATGGAAGAGGTTTAAAAGAAGGCTATTTCCAAGAAGAAGAGACAGCCAAAGAAAGGATCACAGGCTGTGACAAAGTCAGATATGTTGGAAAAAGGATGGAGACAAAGGCTCTGCATTTAGTGACAATAACAATCAAGACAATGATAACGGGGAAAGCCAGATGTGGGGGAGGTTAGGAAGCAAAGTACTCATCTGAAGAAAAAAAAAAAAAAGTTGAAA
This sequence comes from Phacochoerus africanus, assembly GCF_016906955.1. Taxonomy (NCBI): domain Eukaryota; kingdom Metazoa; phylum Chordata; class Mammalia; order Artiodactyla; family Suidae; genus Phacochoerus; species Phacochoerus africanus. The sequence goes on from NC_062544.1 coordinate 132,792,143, forward strand.
CAGCAAGCAGAATGCTCAGGCTCTAAAAGCTTGGTAGCAAAAGACGGAGCTTGAGAAAAAAAGCTGGGAAGGACCGAGTCATCCAGAGTTTTTGAGTTACCCATTTAAGATCCGCATTTTACCACGAACACCGATAAATGCTGGGCTCTGTCTGTTTGAATGTTTACCGAATTTCCTCAATGGGATGTAACATAAAAGGACAAGGGCTGGCAGTCTTTGCCCAATTGTGTCCTGGCAGCTTTAAATTCTCCTACTTAAGTAGTCCAAAATCTGTTCTTTTGATGAAAGGGGGTAAGTTATGAATAGAAGTCAGCAGCCCTACACCCCTTAAAAATGACTAGTATTCAGTCTCTGTAATTTACTGGGCATTGATTTCTAACTCAAACAATCCCAACAGCAAGGCGGCTGAAGTCCACCAAAAGTTCAAAATGGGATATGTTCTCTTTAAAATGTTGAGAGCGACTAAATATGACAACCATCTGATGTATGAAAATTATTCACAACCAAAAACAGACAGTCTGGAAATAGCCGGGATGACTTCATTTAGACAGAATTACCCAAATCTGTTTCTAATATACACAGTACACATAATAAATTTTTACAATATGACAAGGAAAACAAACTTAATAAAAGTTCCCGATCTTTTGTTACACAAGCATGCTATATCCATGCTATGTTTATAATAGTTTGCCCATGATATCACAGCTCAGTAACAAAGGCCCAAGCAATACAAAAACAGTTACTAGGCATGACATCAACTCACAACTACCGTAATTACATCGGTACACAAATTTCCCAAACTGTACATTTTCCAAACTGCTTCTCAATTTCAACGGCTGCCTTTAGACAATTACTTGCAGAGTTGTCTGCAGGCTTTGAGTAATACCCGTCTTTCTTCTCTTTCCCAAGCGTCATTTCCCTTTAGAAAGTGCATATTTCAATTACAAGCAATATTTTTCAAATATGCCCATAAACATATGTCCAAATTAGGAGACAGTGTGGTCTGGTGGTTAGTGACAAGCATTCGGCTTCAGCAACTGATTCGGTTCCCTTGGCTGGCCCTGTTTCTTACAGCCGGGCAGCAGCTCAGTGAGAAGAGACAGAACGTAATAGAGGAGAGAGAGCAAAGATGCTTGAGCTGTACTGTTTGGGCTGGGATCCCAGAGGTGCCACTTATCAACTCTCTGGCCCGGAGCAAGTTCATTTCTCTAGGCCCCACTTTCTTCCTCTGCAAAATGGGAATAATGATAGAATTTCCCCTCATTTGTACAGTACAGTAGTTGGTGCCTAGAAAGTACAGTATAAGGGCTTTCTCTTTAATGTTATTACTGTTGAATTTCTGGGGCTCAGTTTCCTATTTGAAAACCTGGCTTAACTTATCCCGGACCATGGTGAGCTATTTCAATTTCCTGATGTTAGGGCAAGGGTTCCATCTAGGTCCCACTACCTGGACATAGTGAGGTTCAATGAACAAAGTCTGAATGGATGAATGAATGAATGAATGAATGAATGAAATCCATAGGTTCTGCAACACCCAGTCGTTACAGAAGCAAAAACTATCGTCTCGTAGAAATTGGTTTTCATCCCATTTCTCTAATTGCTTGCTTTCAGACTGTTGCTAATGCTGATAAATACCTCCAACCCAAGTGAAAGAATAGGCATAGGGGAAAAAAAAGATACTGCCTTGTGATTTCAGAAGCATATTTCTCTAAGGACCAAACTTTTCTAGCCCATCCCATGTGCATGACCTCTGTCTCACTGGGTTGCATGGTCAGCTGGCTTTCCCGACCGGGCAGGGCGCCAGGGAGCTCGACTACCCCCATTGTCACTTCTGGTCCATGGTGCTTGCACCAAATGCTGTTATTCTAGGCTTCAGGAAATTTTCTAACCACTGGATAGGGTCCAATGCTGTGTGCTAATGAGTTTCAGATTGGAGGACTTCACTGTGCATGTGTCAGAAAAGTGCCATGGTTTATGGTGAGGTGGGGGCAGGGAAGAAAAGACACACACAAAAAAGGGAAGAAAAAACAGTAGTTAAAAAATGCTGGCTACTCAAATTGACAGGGAACGTGACCTCTGCACTTCATCAGAAATTCCTGCAGACTTAGAAAATAAAGGAGTTTGCTTTTATCACACACTGTGAGACTCACATGGAAAAATGGAAAACACTACATCACTTGACCTCGGCATGGCCCCTTTCAACCACAGACGAATATTGTGTACAAAAATTCTAAATCAACTTAAGATGTCCAAAAAAAAGGCTTTAATTTTTTTTTTTTTTTTTTTGCCTTAGACTTGATGATTACTATTTTGATTCTTGAGATTTTGCTGAGAAGGTTCACACAGGAAAAGGACTCCTAATGCCAGGAAGAGTATTTTTCTCATTTTAGGAATGGTCGTGGAGTGGACGTGGTGGGATAGGCACATCAAGGTCTACACGTCCCTAACTCCCTGGAAAATAATGAGCAAGCCTCACTTACCCAGGTTTGAAAGTCACCCAAGACTGAATCATGATTATTTGCTTACATTAACAGAACATTAAAACCAATTTGAAACAACTTAAGGAAACTCTAGCCATCTTGGCTTAGTGATTCACTTCTCTGGGAAGCATTTTCACCCCCCACACCCCGTCAAAACAACCAACAGGCTTGCTATCAAGAAAGACTCCTCATCCAGCTAGCACAGCCTACCAAAGAAGCCCTTCTTAGGAGAGCCTAAGTCACAGGCACTTTTTTGAATAATGAGATTCCATTTTCATTTTTCTTTCTCTCTCTCTCTTTTTTTTTCTTTTTTGCCACACTTAAGTCCTGGTGACTTTAAAAGTCCAATCCTTTCACATCCTCCAACTGTCATCAACATTTTTTTCAGACGATGTCAATAAAATTGATTGCTTGCAGTTCTGAATTCTGCTCTGCACATGGAAACAATATCATTTGTTTTAAAGTATTTTCGATGGGGGCGGAAGGAGAAACAGAACGTCAGCAAGCCTATCCACAACACTGGGGTGGGGTGGGGGGTGGGGAACCAACCAGAAGCAAAGAAAATGGTCGGCTGGAAACTCTGACAAAAATTCCCGATATATAAACCCTGCACCTTACTGTTATGCTGACTGATATGTCTTCCTGTCAGATATGAATGATGTTTCTGGAACATTAATACGTTCATTAAATGCTAACTCCCCATACTTAAAATATTCCATACTTTGGCTCCGAGGCATCTTGACAGCTTTGTTGTAATCATATATGTGAGGCCCCAGACTACACAGTTGTTGAGATGCCTCATACCTACAAGCAATCTGTTGCTTTTACAAGTTTAATCTAGGTATTAAGGGGCTGATCGTGGAACCACGTCGACTTGACATCTTTGACTCAGTTGTATATCACAGAAACCACTATGGGTGGTGACAGACTCCTAGGATGCCTAGCAACCGTACATACCTCTAACTCTGTGATCTGTAATACGACAAAATACGGCTGGGTTTCCCCCCCCCCCCGCCTTCTCCCGAAGCACAAGTGGACGACCAGCAAGGGTCCGACAGTGTTATTCCTAATTACCTTTTTTTTTCACTCTTGATCCTGTGGCTCTCATAATTAGTTACCTGGGGCTGCAATCCAATTTGAAGTGATGACAAGAAAGTGATCCATGAAAAAGTAATAAGTTAAATCCAATTTCAGCCTTCCTCTAATTAAATGCACATGGAACTAATGACTCCAACCCTAGCATTTCAGTGATAATGGTAATTAGCGAGGTGGGAGTCGCTCTCTTTTTCAACACTGGAGGTGTAAACCACAAGGTAAAATGGTAGGAGCGCTCTTAATTACATGTGTCATTTTGTCAGCAATTTACACATTTTTGACCAGTCAAGTATGTTTTTTTCCTCCCTGCTCCTCCCCACCTCCTCGCCCCAACAGTGATTATAACATACTATTTCCATGTTCCAACACATGGAAGCTCCTAAGAGCAAGCACTTCAGGCTGGAGCACAGGAAATAACTTTCCTCTGCTGTTGTTCACTGCTGTGATACATAACTCTTGCCCACGAATGCACACGTGTGTGCGCATGTATGTTCGTGCACACACACACACACAGCAACAATTAGGATAATTAGGCAGATCTTAGTCTTCCTAATTGAAATTCAGATATTTACAGTAGAAATTGGTTTTTGTTGGTGGGGGTCTTATTTTTGCTTATGATATGAAAAATGTAATAATTTGCTTATTGATGGAAAACAAGGCACTCAGTAGATACTGAGCAAATACACACGGAAGGAGAAGCAATAATTAACTCCTGATAACATACTGGTTGTCTGTGTGCTAACAAGTCACTTGGCTTCTCTCAATGTTCATTTTTTCTCATCCATAGAAGGGTTTCAGGACAGCACTATACCACAGAGTAGCTATGGGACTGATGCTCCACATTAAGCATATAGTAAACATTAGCTATCTTTGCATCTAGTGACAGAGGCATGTGGTGACCAAGACAGGCTTACACTTCAAATATTAGCATCACACTTGCATTTTAATGTTTAGATAAATGTAAGCAAAGTGATCATATAATGAAATATCCAAACTGGGATCCTTTTTTTTTTTTTTCTCTTTTTTGGACACACCCACGACATATGCAAATTCCTGGGCCAGGGAATGAACCACCCCAGTCATAGCTGTGACCTATACCACAGTTTGCAGCAACACCAGATCCTAAACCCACTGCACCAGACCAGTGATCAAACCCTCACTACTTCAGTGACCCAAGCCCCTGCAGCTGGATTCTTAACCCACTTCGCCACCACAGGAACTCCAAACCTGGAATATTGTTAAGAGTGAAAAATATTAATAAATACTTGCAATCAACAAGCATAGACTGGGGCTGTCCTGGGTAGACTGGGACACAGGGTCGCCTTATAAATAGTTGAGGGTAAAATAGCAAAAATGATGTAACCTATTCTATTACAACAGACATAGGGATTTGGGTGGCAGGGATAAAACATTATTTTGGGGAAAAAAAACCCTTTCTACCAGTAAGAGTACTGAACCTGGGGAAAGAGATGGACTTCTTGAACTTCATGAAACTCTTTTAACTGGATGAAAAATTCTGTGTCCATGTGCAATTTTCTAGGAGAGGTTGCTGTTTCTATCATTTTTAATGGTGTGCATAGCCTAAAAGACTTAATAACCATTTTTAAAGCATCATTTTGATTTTACTGTTTCTTATCAAGACATTTTTTAGGATGAGGGGATTCTCCAAAGTCATGTGATAAAAGCAAAATCTTAAAAGGTACCAAAATTTCAATACTTCCCATCAATTTCATGCCAGGGGTGCCAATTCTAGACAATATTAAGTCCAGACATTAAAAACAAAAACCAAAACCCAACTCTGCCTCCCTCTCCTGATTTATGCACTTTACTAATTTAGCACATAGGGATATTTTTTAAGGGTCAGTATTTCAAAACCATTCCATTTCACTATCTACAACATAAAACTGTAGTTTCCTTTAAAGGTTTCCCCTTACCAATTTATTCCTCAGTGAATAACGTGGAAATGATATGAGGTACTAAGATTATATGTGGCATTAATGCCAAGCAAAATGCTGCCTAAAGCACGTTTTATATAACTGCAAATAAAAATGCTAAAAAAAAAACACCTGCTGAATCTTGTATTTTCACCTCCTCCACTTAAAGCAAGAGTCCTCATTATAATCCTGTGTTTCCAACTGGACTAAAAGGCTGACCTTCTAGTGGGTTTCCTCAACTTTCCTTCCAGAGGGATGGCCCCCTGCGTGAGGAGCTTGCACAGGAGAAAACCTTGTGAGGAAGGGGACAGGCAGGCGAGAAAAGTATCAGATGCCTGGTTTCAAGTTCAAGTTCTTTATAGACAGCCTGAAACGGTGGTCAGCGCTCCACTGTAAGCAACACACAAGGTTTACTTTCTTTCTTAACTTTAATGCTGCCAGAATACACATGTACTTTTACTTTCTTAGGAGAAAATGTGTCATTTGATTTCCTTCCAGTTTATGTCCTCGTGCCAACAACTAAAATGCTTAAAGAACCAAAATGAATTACTACCCAGAAACGGTGGTCAAAGTTCCAAAATTTGATCAATAAAATTGCTCATCTACTCACAAATTAATCTTCAGCCAGTAAAGTTACACATTTTCGAGGTTATGAGCACACCTGCACTGTTAAGCATTTATTTCACTTGTTTAAGCAATCTTCAGAAGTACATAAATATTTATAAAAGCAAACCTACTATTTTTACTCACATATAATTTTCTTTTTGCAGCAAAACCTGCTTAATTCTTTCACAACTCAAAAGCATCCTGAAGGCAGGGTCTGTATCCTAGACAGCTTTGTATCTCTGGGCATCAGCTTGACGCCTCACAAATCATAGCTGTTCTACAAATGTTCACCGAGTTGCATTTAATTAGATCATTGTGAGGCTGAATTTATGATGGGACCAATTTCCAATTTTCACTTGTATCATTCATAAAAAATTTGCAAAGCAAATTAATAGCCTAAATAAGGAGATATTTAGGTTACTAAGTAGAATATTTTTCAAGAACTTCAGAAGCCATATCTGTATTCATGACTTCATTATAAACTACCATGTCACCCAAGAACGCAGCCAGTTCAGATTTAGCTCAGTATTTGTATCTGCAAAGAGTGTCATTTCTCACTTATTTACTTTGATTTTGCTGAAATTAGTCCCAATGAATGATGTTTGACTACATTTTGTGATCTCTGTCGAGTAACCACTCAGAGCCTCCTCTAACTTTCCATTTTCTTTTGTTTGTATCATCAGCCTGTGAAAGTGGAGAGCACTGCCAAACATAAAGCAGGGAAGTGTGAGATATGCTTAAAATATGAGTCACAGTATATTTGGGGATTTGGGTTTCTTTTTTTTTTTCTTCCCTCAAGCTATCAGCAGATCAAATCCTTCTTCCCTGTCAAGCTTTGCTCTCTGCGGAAGATCTGAAATTTGCTAAAATAGGTCTCTCCATGGAGGTAGGAAGGGTAAGGAGATCAGAGATGAGCACTGGGAAGATTTGCTGTAGGATTTTCCTTTCAGCTCTGAGCCACTCTAGCTGAGATGCTTCAGCAAGGACATGGCTGGGTAAGATACAGTGACATGGGAAGGTTATTACTTCCTTGAATCGCCAAGTGCCCATGCTTATTTTTTATAACAAGGTAATAAGCCACGTGGCCTAGGTTAGTAATTTCTCCTCTGGTTGTAGAAGGCCAGCCAGCAGAAAAAACTTTGTGAATTTGCATGACCCTACCAGGCAGCTGCGGAGACACAGACTATGATGCACTTACACACACACACATACACACACACACACACACACACACACACACACATGCACACACAGAGGTCAATCAACTCTTCCCCTGACCCTATCCCCCACAATCAACTCTTAGAGCTGGTCTAAATTCTTTGCTTGTCAAAGCTCCTGTCCCCAAGGGGGCAGGGAAGGATGCAAAACATCTTCTTTAGTAAAACCGGCATCCAAGATGGCCACCTGGTCCAGCATGTTTCATAGAGACTGAAGGGCTCAGCAGCATGCGTCAGGCTGGTTTTGTCAGGAAAAGAAAAGCCCTCTCTATCATACCCTTCTGCTGGCTAAAAACCTTATAACGGCCAAGAAGAAAAAAAGCCCTCCTAAGGAAACCCCCTGAAAGTTTACTTCATATATTTAGCCTGACAGGAACTACATACACCTTGGAAAAGAAGTTACCTAAAAATGCCCTGTGTTTTTTAAAAAAGCAAGTAGAAAGTAAAATACGTCTAGTCTAAAAAAATTATAGATGATACTCAATACTGAAGACGAGCAGTTCACTGGACTGTGTATTGTAAACTTTTTAAAATGATCTCTAACCAAAGTACTACTTGAGATAAGATTTTCCTCCCCAATAATAGATTGTTATTTTGCCGATGCATTGGAGGTCTGATAAATTCAAGAGGACTCGTAGTATTTTTAAGGCTGTGAGAGCTCCAAGGGGGAGGCAAGAAGAATGGACAGTCATTTGAATCACTGAGTGACAGGCTGGGCTAGCTCCCTGTATACATTAATAAATTAGAATTTTAATTGTGTCTCTGTCTGCAGGAGATGCCCCAGTACTTTAATATGTACCAACAATTGGCTATGTTCTGGAATCTGCAATGTGGCCTCCGCTGCTGACCTCTGCAACACAATTCCCAGTCTGACTACGGAAACTGTTCAGTTTGATCCTTTCAACTTATTTGAATCCTGACAAATAAGCTCACAGCTGAAAGGTCAACACAGTCATATTTCATCCTCCAGAGCTGTTCTTAAGACATCTGCACAACAAAGCACTTCTTATAGCACCTGACATGGGACCTCAGTGGCACTCACTGCACCTCATTAAAAATGTCCCCAGAATTCACACACATTAAAAGCCATGTGGGTTGGTGACGGCTGACCAGTATAACCGCTTTCGGAAGTGCTGATAAACAATGCACATGGTCATTCAATTGTGCCAATCAAGAGCTACTATCATGCTGAAAGTCCCTTAGGCAGTGAGAGTTTCCAAGGAGATGGAGAAGAACTAGAACTTGGGGTCCAAGGTCAGTTTCATCTTTGCAGGATAATTTGGGAACTGGGATATTAGTTCCCTCTGATCACTGAGGAAAGTCAACACAAGCTAGAATCTGGGCTGACCTCGTGATTGAATTAATTGGCACCAAGTTATACCCACCAGTTTCCATTTACAAATGCCTCCCCAAAATGTACAGCATAGGAAACTCACTTTCGCTTCCCACTTTGGGGGATGCCCACTCTTAGCTATGAAAGTAGGTGAGCCTCCAAGTACCTGCAACTGCCCTTTCTGTCCCGGATGTGAGCATGAATACTCTGAGTCAAGTGTCTTTGAAATTTCTATTACAATTTTCTACTCCCAGTCGAAGATTCAAATTAGATTTCTATGACCTCACTCTTTCTACTCGGCTAACCCCTGCCCTCGATGTGCCTGAAATGAGAAGCTGCTCAGTCTTCTCGAGTACCTTTACATAATATCTGCCTGCCAATTTCTATTAATGATTTAGAAATATTCTGCCAATATCCACTGAAGGATAGCGTATGTATCACATCCATGACTAGGGCTATCCAAAGTCCAAAGTACCCCGTACCCTATCTTCCTTAATCCCAATATGTTCTTGAAACTATTGACATGTAGGCTGAACCATTTCCTCTTCTGGGAGACTTTCCTGTACACTGTAGGATGTTGAGCAGCATCACTACCTACCAGATGTCAGGAGCATTCTTTCAACCCCAAGCAGTGACAATGGAAATGTCCCCAGACCCTGCCCATTATCCTTTGGGGAGTAAAATCACTCCAGTTGAAAACTGCTGCACTAAAGTCAGTTGTGTGTGTGTGTGTCCCACTTCTACACAGATCATGAGACAATGAGTGACCTATGTGATTATTATAAAGAAGCCACGGTGCCTAATAAGCAACCCACCCCAATAACTCCTCATCCTCCAATAAAAGGGTCTCATTATATTTTTCTTTCTCCCAACCACAACACTTCTGGTTGAACCTCTTCTCTCAAATGTCATACTTTATCATTAAACAAAAAATGCGGTTTTCACAGAAGATGTGCATGGTTTGGAATTCTCAACATGATCCACTTCTGAGTGGTTTATCGGCCATGGCAAAGTGCATAACATCAACTTTAAAAAAAAGACCTATTACCTGAAGGGCTGGTTGTTTGTCATTCCTCTTGGGAGACTTTAATCCACTAACTTGCTGCTGCTGTTGCTGCTGGAGAAGAAGCTGTCTTGCCACTTGAAGTGCCTGAGAGGAAAAAATGGAAGGCAAATGTTTGCATTACTACACAGGGTTCAGGGCCTCCCTTCACAAAATAAGGATTCCAGGAAGGACACACGAGGGTGGGATCCTGGCTTTCCCACTGCCGGACAAATGAAAGAGCAAAGCAAACTTCCCACCTGTCTAAGCTGGAAAACTTTCCAGAATTTGTTTACATTTTCTTCGATTTGGCCAAATTTCATCCACAGTTCCTCAGGCACAGACACCCATCTGAGCAGATATTTTATGCCTATCATAAATCTGACACAAACTTGGAGTAGGAATGGTTGGGACTTGGAGAGAGAGAGGCGAGGAAGGACTTGGGCAAAGTCAGAAACTTGAGAGACAATAAAGGGCTCTTTTCAAAGGTACCTTCATCCACCTCTAATTCCTCTTATGGGAACTGGGGAACTCAAGTTGAAAGTACCACTTTTTCCTCATCTCAGTCCAAATCAAGAGGAAAGCTAAGTGGTAGACCACACTGTGGAGATAGGTCCTTGTGAAGGAAGATCAAAACAAGATGACCTTGATGGGCTTCATCAGAAAAACCCTTAGCCAGTCTGACCTCTAAGTCAACTTAAAGGAGACCCCTATGCACCTGGGAACAACACTGTCGAACACAAATGAGTCTTTCGAGCTTACACTCTGGGATGGTTTTTATTTAAAGGTAGCAGTTGGGGAGGTGATATCAATGGGAGATAAAGCAAAAGGAAAATCGGAGACTCCACCAAAGGGTAGAACACACAACAGACCAAACTTTTTTAAAAGTTCAAATAAAAAAGAAAAGAAAATGTCAACAACAAACCTTCATGAGGTCATTCAATGACAAGGGACTTAACAGGAATAGTGGCTAGCCACCCCTTTCCAAAGAAGACAGGAGGATTAGCAATAGAAAACTCAAAGCCTACAGACACACTGCACTAGAAAATCACAAAAAGTTAGGTTATTTGAATCAATTCAGTTGAGGAGCAAGAGTGTACATATGGAAAAGATGTCAGAAGGCTTGCAACATGATGTGCTCGGCATTTGAGACAAAACAAAATCTACTGGGCATCATGTCAACGATCATTTCTACATGCTAACTCCTATGAGTGCCTGAAAGAAGGCTCACATAGAGGTGGTCAAGGTATCAAAGATCTGACATGATCCTCTATAGAAAGTGTGAAAAATGGGCTAATGATGGCAGTGTGTTCCTCCAAGAGGAACAGATGTCATGGACAGAAGAAAAGAGTGCTTACGGTTCTAAGAAAAGTTACAGTGAATGGCAAGATGCTACGGGGGTTCCTGGGCAGTGAACTCACAGGAACAGAAATCAGACTGGTCAAGGGGATTCATGAAAAGACACCTAAAAAAATTTTTTTCTCGGCCACACCCATGGTATGTGGAAGTTCCTAGGCCAGGGATCGAGCCCAAGCCACAGCAGTGACAATACCAAATCCTTAACTGCTAAGGCCACCAGGGAATTCCTTTTCCTATTTTTCCTAAAAGCGTTAACTCAGCAGGAGGAGTACTTCTCACAGGACAATTTCACTAAACCAAGCTCACGACTGTACTGTTGTCACAAAGGCTATTTTTAAGACGCCATGTAAAGTTGGGCGGTGCCTTTGTGTCTAAGAGGGACCAAGGAGTGCAACGACACAGACGCACAAATGAGGAGGTGGGTGACAAAGGGACAATCTGGGGAAAGCCAGAGCCCTCCTGTCCCACCTGCCTATGGCACCCATCCCTCCTGTCCCTTCAGGAGCCTGCTGTCTACCGAACTCACCACACCCAGCCCTTCAGATGTAACAGACAGGCTATCTCGTCTGGGAAGGGAGAGACACGTTTGAGAAGGCCTGCCTGGAAGAGCCTCGGGCAGAGAGGCTGTCTGAGACAGCCCTCTGGAAGCCAAGAAGCCAGGGAGAGTTGCCTCAGACTCCAGCCTGCTGTCTCTGGGGAGGAGTCACCATCGCTGGACGCCGGGTTTCCTCGTCTCCTTGGAGACGCTCAGTACAGGCGTAGGTGTAAAAGTGGGCAGAGTGAAGATTTCATTTATATCATCTAAGAAAAAGAGTCCCCTTTGCAAGGTGCCTGCAGGAGCGAAAACCTCTCCTCACACAGTATACGTCCCCGTGGCTATTTCCCATGAAAGTTTTACGGCTTTTTAATGTAGGAGAGGGAATGGTTATATATTTTAAAGGCTACCATCAGGATTCCCAGAGCAATAGACTAATCAGCAAAGAAGGGTCTGGCTGGTGGTCGGCAAGGCAGATGGAAGGTCTGAGATGACAATGAAAAGAGGGCAGAGAAAGACACAATGAGCAAGAGGAGAAAGGTTAGGTACATTTACTGCAAAAACAGAGCATGTAAAGAAAATCAGAGTAGTGGCAATGCCATAAAGTCACAAGTCTCTGTTAAAATGATTTACCGTGTTTCACCAACAGGAACTCAATTTTTAAAGAACCCAGTATGGGTGAGCTCCTCACTTCAGCAAAAAATATCAAGTGTCTTTTAAAAAAATTGTGTACATACACACACACGCGCGCAACTATGCTTCTATGAGTGTGTTTTCATAAACACACTTCAATGAAAAAAATGGTAGGACTCAAATTCAGGTTTTCAACAAATGTTTACTGAGCTGGCTCTAGACATTTCAATAGTAGCTACTGAGATCCCTGCAATTATTCTGCTGGATTGAAGGGGGAAAAAAGTCATTTATGTGTATCTCTTTCAGATCCAACATGGGATACATCAAATCATATAAACACAAAACAAATGCCAGCCCTTTCCAAGAATTTCAGACAAAGCTCCACTGAAGAAGAGCATCAAAGGGAGTTCTCATCATGGCCCAGCAGAAACAAATGTGTCTACTATCCATGAGGATTCGGATTCGATCCCTGGACTCACTCAGTGGGTCGGGGATCTGGCGTTTAGGTCACAAGCAAGGCTTGGACCCCATGTTGCTATGGCTGTGGTGTAGGCTGGCAGCTGTAGCTGCGATTTGACCCCTAGCTTGGGAACTTCCATATGCCATGAGTGCGGCCCGAAAAAGCAAAAAAACCAACAAAACAAAACAAAACAAAAAGATAGAAGGCCATGGCAGCAAAGGTTTAGGTACTTGTATGAACACCGCAAGGGTAATTTGAATCAAACTATGTACGGAAGAGAGAAGAAATGATGAAGATGTATAAACTGGCTTCCAAATTTCATGCTCAAAATGAATGCAAACAGGTAAAATTACTTCAAATATTTGGGATGGAGAGAGAGAACACTGCTGCAAAGAATTATTCAGCTTGATATGAATTGTTATGAATTATTCCACAATAATTCCCTGGCCTTATCATGAGTATAAGAATAAATTTTGGGCCAAGTACTAACGCTCTCTCACTCCCCCAAAAATCAACCAAAGTCTCTGCCAGAATTTTAAAACCCAATTTTTCAGAATTTAAAGTGCTGTGAAGTCAGTCACTAAAAGGGCATTGCCTTTTCTGATTCCCTTTACATTTTAAATCACTGTAATCTAGACTTTAAATAGTTGCCAAAAAAGAAGAGAAATAAATCTTTAGTATACAAGACTATGTATTTGAACATTATGCTATAAATCTCTGATATCTACCATTTAGTCAAAAATGTTTACTGTCACATTCACTGTCAGTCAGTAAAAAAATTTGGAGAGACTGATGGGATCCCCTTTGGAAACTGCACCAGAGACGAATGTCCTTTTTGTTTCCCCTACATGCTTATTTAACAGCCATTTTTAGCCATTACATGCATCAAAATCATGAAAACCAGAGGCATGTCTTTCATCTCACACTCCACTGCCTGAACCCCAGAGACGTGTCCCGATACAGCTAAGGAGTGAGGATGGAGTTTTCTTACTTTTGTAGTAATATCTCAATCATGGTTGGAGAAAGGTCCCTTAAGATATCCTGTTTGAAGATATAAGTAGATCCTTTGGCTATAGAAAAATAAGATATAAGTAGATCTTTCATGTTTGTGTGTGAGAGACAGAGTGAGTGAGAGACAGACAGAGAATATAGATAAATACAATGGAATATTACTCAGCCATAAAAAAAGAATGAAATAATGCCATTTGCAGCAACATGGATGGACTGAGAGATGATCATACTAAGTGAAGTTAGTTAGACAGTGAAAGACAAACATCATATGATATCACTTATATGTGGAACCTAAAAGAAGGATGCAAATGAACTTATCTATAGAACAGAATCAGACTCACAGACTTTGAAAAACTTATGGTTACCAAAGGCAACAGGTGGGGGGGCATGAACTGGGGGTTTGGGATTGGCATACGTACACACTGAGGTGTACGGAATGACTGGCCAATGGGAATTGCACAGAGAACTATATTCTGTGATAATCTATGTGTGAAAAGAATCTGGAAAAGAATGGATGTGTGTATACATATAACTGAATCACTTTATTGTATAGCAGAAATTATTACAACATTGTATGTCAACCATACTGCAATAAAATTTCAAAAATAAAAATTAAAAAATAAAAGAATTTCTTGTGTAAGAAGCAAGAATCAACCGTGACTCAAGTTCCAGACCAATTGCTAATGTAAATAACTTAAAAGGTCCCATCCAATCTCTGGAGACCTTTTACTCTCGGTGGTGGTTTCCTGGGCTGGGTTGAGTCAACACTTCCTCTAACACAGATGTGACAATTGCCTGGCCTGGGATAACACGGAGCTGTATCTGACTGCTAGCCTGGGTTACAGCAAAGTGCCAGTTTGAAGAGGTCAGTGTGGAGGTGCCGGATAAAAGCAGGCACTTACAGCCCAGTTGCACACAATCCCATTTACTGTCCTTCAACACCTAAAAGACATGGCCCGAGGAGCTGAGAGAGGAGAAGGCATACACTGCCTCTCTGTCCGTGGGGGCTGCCCTCTGAGCCCTGATGTGCCCCCAGGGTGTGGAGTTGCCTTGTGGTCAGCATGCCATAGTTCGCTCTGGGCACCCAGGGAGTCAGGGGGACTGGTGCCAAGTATCTAGTGTGGCCGGTTTTCATGCTGACTGGGGACCTGGGCAGTTCTGACACATCCTCTATTCTCTTGGTTCTAGATGACTTCGTGCTCATCAGTGCCTCACATTCCTAGTAAATAAGTGCCATCTGTTATTTACAAATTACATTTTACATAAGCGTGTTTGCAACTTTCGAGCTATTTACGTCTCGAGTTCATAGCAGGTGCTTATATTTGGGGGGTGAGGTATTCCTATGTTTAGCATGTTGATCAAGGTAGCCAATGTTCAAAAACATGTTTACCATATTTTAAGAAACACCAATGAGTTTACAGAAAATAAGGCTGGAGTAAACACGCACACATATATAAAGCAAGCCGGCAAAAGGAGACAAATACAGAGCTTTTTTTTTTTTTTTTTTTTTTACATAACACCCTTGGTGACGATGCCTGAGACTGATAAATGGAGGTCTTTTAAAAATATGATGCACTGCAATATTGTAGGTCACAGGCCAGCAAAACTTTAGCCCATGGACCAAATTTAGACCATTATATCTGTTCTTGTCCAGTCCCTGAGAAAGGAATGGTTTTTTACTCATTTAAATAGTTGGGAGAATAATTAAAAAAAAAAAAAAGAAGAATTGGGGGGGACACATGTGAAAATTACATGGAATGCAAGTTTCAGGGTCCACAAATAAAGTTTTATTACAACACAATCACGTTCACTTGCTTCCACACCACCTAGGGCTGCTTTGCTGCCACTACGCAGGGTTAAGCACTTGTGACCAAGACTGTAAATCCTAAAATATTCCGCTCTGGGCCTTCACAGGGAAAGTTTGCCAACTTCTCTTAGTCTGCTATCTGCATTCTGAGATTCCCAGAAGATTCCACTGGACACAATTTTATAGAAACAAAGCTTTCAATCAATTGGCCACAATAACCTCAGAACTAAGCTAAGAGGCAGGGACATTACCCATTAGCTATTCTTAAGGCTCAAACTCGTTTTTTATTTTCTCAGAAGGAACTGGGATATGGAAAGAAAATACATCCATGAGCTCCCCTATCTGAAACCATTTCAAACCACTTGCTAACGTCGAATATGTGTTTCTTCTTCCCACAGGAAATTTATAGCAGTTCCAAGTGAATCTCTTCCATCTAGTATGTGGGGTGGGGGGTCTCAAAAGCCTCAAAATAAAGAGAGCAGGGCCCTACTGGCCAGTTGAGAAGGGCCAGTCCCTTACTGACTGCTCCAAGAAGTTGTCCCACTTCCAGTTTCAAAGGGTGCTCTGAGTCAGCCATCCTTCCTCCAATTTCTTTTCCTAGACTCTCCTACCCCTCAAGATCAAAACTGTTTCTCAGATAAATTCACAGGCTAATCAACAGTTCCTGTGCAGACTTGGGGGCTGGAGAGGAAGAGTCAGCAACAAAAAGCCACCTAGGAAGCTTAGTAGGAAAGAAGTCAAGTTTTCTCCTTTATTTCTTCTCCTTTATACCCACCTCAAGTTCCTTTATTTATTTGTTCGTTTGTTTTTTACGGCTGCACCTGTGGCTATGGAAGTTCCCAGGCTAGGGCAATACCCTATTTCCTACGCCACAGCCACAGCACCACAGCAATGCAGGATCTGAGGCACACCTGCCATCTATACGACAGCTCATGGCATCACCGGGTACTTAACCACTGAGCAGGGCTAGGGATCTAACGGGTATCTTTAAGGATACCAGCTGGGTTAGTAACTTGCTGAGCCACACCTGGAACCCCTCAAGTCCCTTTAAAGAACCCTTTCCCCCCTACACTAATTTGCTATCTCAGATCAACTCCAGCAACTAACAGCAGTGCTCATCATTAAATACAATCTGATAATTTCTCTGTAGCAGGATGCAGAACTGAGTATGCATGCCAACTCCATCACCCCCTTGCTCTGGACACAATAATCATTCTAGAAAGAAAGAAAAGAAAAGAAAGAAAGAAAGAAAGAAAGAAGAAAAGAAGAAAGAAGAAAAGAAAGAAAAAGAAAGAAAGAAAGAAAGAAAGAAAGAAAGAAGAAAGAAAAAGAAAGAAAGAAAGAAAGAAAGAAAGAAAGAGAGAAAGAAGGAAAGAAAGAGATGAAGAAAGGGAAGGAAGGAAAGAAGGAGGGAAAGATAGAAAGAACAAACAAATGGACAGTGGCTGATAGAACTAGAAGCATTTGCACAGACCCAACAACATTCCAAGGCAGTGAGTTCTCCAAAAAGAATGCAAAAAAAAAAGTGAGCTAATCTCATAGAGGGATTTCAGTGATTATGAATATGAAAATATTAGATGCCCAAGGAAAGATTCCAATTCTCATGATTGTGTAAATATTAGACACACCAAGAAAGACAGCACTATAGCAGACCTTCAAGTCACATTACTGGTAACATATGTAAATAACAAAGACATACTGTTTTCACTAAAACGTTAATACGCAGAGGGCAACAACAAGAAATGAAAAGGCATCAGAGAGTTTTCAATAGTCTCTTTGCACTATTGACTCAGTCACTGCTTAGTCTAACCTGAGATATTGCAAATAAGAGTGGAGACTTAGAGCATTCATTGGTAATTTATTCACTTGACTCCACCCTGTAAAAGCAGGTGGGGCTGACAGCAAAGCCTTAGATCATTCGGGACATAGAATCTGAATCAGTGACCTAGAAGAGGTGGGTTCTCCTTAGCATCATCCATCCTCTACAGACAGCTCTATAAAGGATTCTATGCTTTGAGAGTAATCCATAATGGCAGACATTGAGAGAGGGCGTGGCTTTCTCCAAATATTCCACAGTCTCTGCAAGTGAGTTTATGAGACAACATCTGGACAGACATGGTGAAAATTTGGAGCAGAGACCATCCCACTCATAGAGTTCTCTAATACTATGTGTTCCGGTTAAAACCAAATAGGACAGGAAATGGAAAAGTCAAAGTTCCCTATCGTCATCACTGCCCTAATTGCAGAAGACAGGGCTATGGGCAGTGTCACCCCCGTGTGTGTGTGTGTGTGGGGGGGGGGAGATGAGGCCACCACACCGCATTCTCTCTACCACCTGGACCACTGCAGTTCCTTTATCAATCCACACCAATTTGAACCTCCCGTCTTCCAGATCTACTCCCAGGGCCTGGTTTCCCAAATCCTTACTGACATGATTTCACTTTCTAGGTTATCACTACTATGACATTTAAGAGTCATATATTCAGGATTTCCCGTCGTAGCTCAGTGGTTAGCGAATCCGACTAGGAACGATGAGGTTACAAGTTTGATCCCTGGCCTTGCTCAGTGGGTTAAGGGTCAGGCATTGCCGTGAGCTGTGGTGTAGGTCGCAGACCCGGCTCAGATCCAGCATTGCTATGGCTCTGGCGTAGGCCGGCGGCTACAGCTCCAATTCAAACCCTAGCCTGGGAACCTCCATATGCCGAGGGAGTGGCCCAAGAAATGGCAAAAAATACAAGAAAAAAAAAGACAAAAAAATAGTCACACATTCTTTGCTTTACTTCAAAATCTAACAAATAATGCAAATACATGAGTATAGGTAGGTTAGGGGAGAGAGAGAAAATGTGTGTGTGTGTTGAATGTAGGAAATCCATTAGAGTGTTATTTTCTTAGAAAAGATGACAAATGCTTTTTCCTTCTTTTTAAAAAAATTCCTTTCTTTTTTTTTTTTTTTTTTTTGGTGTGTGTGTGTCTCTTTGACTTTTCTAGGGCCGCTCCGCGGCACATGGAGGTTCCCAGGCTAGGGGTCTAATCAGAGCTGTAGCCACCAGCCTACGCCAGAGCCACAGCAACACAGGACCTGAGCCGCGTCTGCAACCTACACCACAGCTCATGGCAACGCCAGATCCTTAACCCACTGAGCAAGGCCAGGGATCGAACCCACAACCTCATGGTTCCTAGTCGGATTTGTTAACCACTGCGCCATGAAGGGAACTCCAAAAAAATTTAATTCTTACAAAAAAATTTTAGAAGAGGAATTCCTGTTATGGCTCAGCAGTAACGAACCAGACTAGTATCCACGAGGACAGGGTTTGATCTCTGGCCTCACTCACTGGGTTAAGGATCTGGTATTGCTGTGAGCTGTGGTATAGGGCGGCAGCTATAGCTCTGATTTAACCCCTAGCCTGGGAACCTCCATATGCCGCAAGTGGGGCCCTAAAAAGCAAAAACAAACAAGCAAACAAAAATTAAAAATTAAAAACAAAAAAGAAAAACTTAGAAGAGCTGGGATGAGGCAGAACAGAGTTGTGCAATTGCGTTCTTGCACCATGCCATGATTCACCAGCATTAGTGCTATGGGTTCAAATGCCATATCATGCACCTAAAACAGGAGACACGGGCACAGAAATACCAGAAGGCTATAGACAGGAAGAGGCCCTGTGCTCTAAGTCCCATCCCCAAAGGAAACCTAGGAAGCAGAAAGGGATCCACAAACCCTCTGCTCACTTGCAGTTAGGAATAACCTTTCTTACTGTAAGGCGCACAGAAGATGCTGCCCGCCAAGAAAGGTAAAAGGTAGCAATTTTCATGAGACAAAAAGAAAAAGGGTATCTATGATCCTCTTTTAAAATTGGCTGAAAAGAATGTAACAGCTACAAAGAGTCAGAAGTCTGTCTGAAGTCTCTTATAAGGGTCGGACGTGGAGGGGACCTCACGATCATAGTCTTACTCCATATGTCTATTAACACAGGGCCCCATAACCACCTTCTGGAGGCTCTGGTTGGCGGTCCTGGCTGGAACTGGTGCCAGACGCTGAATCATCACCACCGAGTCTCCAGCACCTGAGTTGTGTTTGGAGCAATTCCATTCAAGCACTGCCTGAGCCTGTCGAGCTCATGAGAGTTGACAAGACCAGAGCCTGGGGTGCTATGACTGGAGGCAACATTAGCATTGCAGTGAAGTAAAACAGAAGTCAAATTTAGTAGAAACGTCTAAAATGTTGAGCTGGATGCTGCATGAAGTCCGTATTCCCTTGAGAAAGAAGGACCAGAGTGTATGCAAAAATGAAGACAGAAATGGCCCAGTCCTTCTCCAAGCTCCCAAAGTAGAAAAGATGGGGGTCAAATGCAAGAATAAATGAATCCAAGGATCTATTAACTCACTGTATTAACCCACTGTTTCCTACAATTGCCTTTTATGAGGGTGCAGCCTGGTAACTCTCATTATGAATAATTCAGATTCTTATCTTTTCATACCTTGGAGTGAGGCTTGCTAATTCTGAAGCCTGCAGAAGAATCTGGCTGGGATCCTGCTCAAAATAATGGAGAGTTTTCTATGATTTTTCCAGTAACACTAAAGATAGGTTCTACTCAAGCAAATGATACTGCTATCCCTTTTCTTCTTGTAATGTAAGCCATACCTACTCGAGACTCCCTCAGAGGAAATTAAACTCTTTAGCACTTTGCTTCCCAAATTACCTTCCTTCCCTTACCTGAATGTGGGCAAAGAAGCAAGGGTGAGCACCAATTCCAACTGGGATGAAAGACAAAAGGAAGAAAGAGAAATGGGAAGAGGGGAAAGACCCAAATATGGGTAGTAATCCAAAGTTTGGAACTGGTGACTCTTGGCCAGAGTTAGCCAAGATAAAAAAAAAAAAAAAAAAAATCCAAACATTCTCCAATAATTTACACTTCTCAGTTATTGCAAAGAGCAAATATTATACCTGTATAAGAAATTAAGAAATTAGGAACATCTAAAAACACAGGGCCAAGGGTAGGGAATTAAGTGCCGGCACTTAGAATGCTAAAATAAAAATAATGCCTTGAACTGTTTAATATGTGCCAGGCACCATGCCAGTTGGTTGCTTTATACTTATTATTTGATTTTTTTTGTTGTTGTTGTTGTTCCCAAATATGCCTAAGGGAAGCAGGGGAAAGGTTTGTGATTATCAATGTAAAGTGGAAAAACTAAGATTGTGAGGTTTGGTGACTTGCCCAAGGTCACAAGACTAGTGAGTGGTTAGGAAAGAAATACAAAAACAAACAAACATTGTCTCCTGAGAACTTGACACTAACATTCTACCAAGGTCAATGATTAGACCAAATATGGCAGAGGGTAATTCTGGCAAATGGACCTGCAGCCCTTCAGAGCCAAAAATGCATTGGGTGAATGTGTTCCTTTGCCTTCAGAAAGAAGGGAAAGGCCTTTTTGCGATATGCGGTCTCTGAGTTTATTTGCCTCTTTTCCCCACAGCAAAGACTCTTCCCGCCCCCACCTGATCCTGCTATTCCCTCTTGGAGCCGTGGCCACACCCGGAATTCTCTTCTTCATGTTCTCTGCCCACATTTACAGGCCAACCAGGTGTCTCCTCGATTTAAATTCTACGCTTCCCTGACAAATACTAGTGTGATCTCACTTGTATAAATGGAATCTAAAAAAGGTGAACTCAGAGAAGCAGAGAGTAGAACAGTGATTGCCAGGGGCTGCTGGTGGGGGGTGGGGGGCGGGAGGGGAGATCTGGGGAGATGTTGGTCAAAGGTTCACAGAAGTTCGGCTGTGTGAGATGAAAAGTTCTGGGGATCTAATGTACAGCATGGTGACTAAACAATACTGTACTGTGTGCTTGAAATTTTCTAAGAGGATACATCTTAAATCTTCTCACTATACATGCAAAAGGGTAACTTGGTAAAGGTGATGGTTAAGTTATTTAGTTTGACTTCAGCGATCTTTTCACAACGTATATGCATACATGAAAACACCAAGTTGTACACTTTAATACACATATACCATTTCTTGATGCCAGAGATATCTCAAAAAAACTTGTGGAAAGATAAAAAGTAGATGAATTCTTTAAAAGTGAATACATTCTACCTTTTCCTAAAAACTCAATCTAATTAATTTCTTGAAGCAGCAGAGTCCTTCCCTGATTTGCCCAGATCCAAGGGCTCAGTCCTGCTTGTGAATCCCTGTCACGCCCTGAGTTTCTGTTGCTAGCAATTCCCAAGCAGGCAGATGGGAAAAAATGAAGAAGCCCAGCTCTGCTCTCCCTCACAATGAACTACCCCAGTTCATCCAGTGCCTCTGGGGATACTGATGCTGTCACCAGGCATGGCTTTTAGATCCAGCAGATTTCTGGCCCATTTTTTTCAATTCACTTTTTTCCTTTCTTTTTTTTTTTTTTTTTTTTGTTTTTTTTTAGGGCCGCACCTGCTGGCATATGGAGGTTCCCAGGCTAGGGTTCCAATTGGAGCTACAGCTGCCGGCCTATGCCACAGCAATGCCAGATCCAAGCCTCATCTGTGACCTACACCACAGCTCACAGCAATGCCGGATCCTTAACCCACTAAGAGAGGCCAGGGATCGAACCTGCAACCTCATGGTTCCTAGTCGGATTCATTTCTGCTGTGCCACAACAGGAACTCTACAACTCATTTTTTTCAATTCACATTCTCCTAAAGCTGCTTGCTTCTTGTTAAGTGGTGGTGGTGGTAGTGGTGGTGTATTAAATAACTCTATTTAAATTTTTTACAGATGGCAACAAGCACATCAAAAAATGCTCAACATCACTGATTATTAGAGAAATGCAAATCAAAACTACCACGAGATACCAGCTCACATCCGTCAGAATGGCCGTCATTAATAAGTCCACAAATAACAATGCTGGAAAGGGTATGGAGAAAAGGGAACTCTCCTGAACTGTTGGTGGGAATATAAGCTGGTACAACTACTATGGAGAACAGTATGGAGGTACCTTAGAAAACTATACATAGAGCTACCATATGACCCAGCAATCCCACTCTTGGACATATATTTGGACAAAACTTTCCTTAAAAAGACATATGCACCTGCATGTTCACGGCAGCACTATTCACAATGCCAAGACATGGAAACAACCCAAATGTCCATCAACAGATGATTGGATTAGGAAGATGTGGTATCCATACACAATGGAATACTACTCAGCCATAAAAAAGAACAAAATAATGCCATTTGTAGCAACATGGATGGAACTAGAGACTCTCGTCCTGAGTGAAATAAGTCAGAAAGAGAAAGATGAATACCATATGATATCACATATCTGGAATCTAATATATGGCACAAATCAACCTTTCCACAGAAAAGAAATCATACACTTGGAGAATAGACTTGTGGTTGCCAAGGGAGTGGGGGAGTGGGATGGATTGGGAGCTTGGGGTTAACAGATGCAGACTACTGCCTTTGGAATGGATTAGCAGTGAGATAGATCCTGCTGTGTAGCACAGGGAACTATGTCTAGTCACTTATGATGGAGCATGATAATATGAGAAAAAAAGAATGTATACATGTATGTGTAACTGGGTCATCATGCTGTACAATAGAAAACTGACAGATCCAGCTATAATGGAAAAAAATAAAAATAATTATATATATATATATACACACACACACACAAATAATAAATAACTAAAAAATTTTTTTCTCTGCTTCCCCCCTTTTATTGAGATATAATTAACATATAACATTGTAATAGTTCTAGGTGTACCTGATTATATATGTATGTGTATATATATGTGTGTGTATATACAGATACATATATATTATAATTAGCACAGTAAACTTTTTGCTAATATCCATCACCTTCCATAGTTTCCATTTTTTTCATTGTGATGAGAACTATTTGTTTTATGGAAGTATAGTTGATTTACAAAGTTGAGATAATTTCTGCTGTATAACAGAGTGAATCAGTTATACCTATATGTACCACATACGTATTCTTTTCCAGACCCTTTTCTCATACAGATGATCACAAAATAATGGGTAGAGTTCTCTGTGCTACATCACAGGTTCCTGGGGGCCAGTCATTCCACATACCACAGTGTACATATGACGAGTACGTATAGGGTCTACTTCTCTTGGCAACTTTCACGTACACAACACGGCACTGTTAACCTCAGCCACTGTACTGTACATGACACCTCCCAAATTCACTTATCTTTAGAGCTTTTGACAACCTTCACCCAACTTCCCGATCTCCCACCTCTGGCAACCACAAACCTGTTCTTTGTTTTTATGAATCTGATTACGTAAGATTCCACTTATGTAAGATTAAGTGAGATCATATGGTATCTGTCTTTCTCTGACTTATTTTATTTAGCATAATATTTTTAAGGTCCACCCATGTTGCTACTAATGGCAGGATTTTCTTCTTTTTATGGATGAATAATATTCCTCTGTGCGTGTATGTGTGTGTATGTATATATATCACATTTTCTTTATTCACTCATTCATCCATCAATGGACACTTAGGTTCTTTTCCTACCTTGGCTATACAGTACACAATGCTGCAATGAACCTGAGGGAGTGCAGCTATCTTTTCGAGATAGTGATTTCATTTCCTTTGTTTAGTTTTTAGGCTTTTTGTGGCTTTTTTGACCATACCCACTGCATATAGAAATTGCTGGACCAGGAATCAAATCCGTGTCGTAGCAGTGACAATGCTAGATCCTTAAAAGACTGAGCTACTGGCAAACTTCTCATTTCCTTTAGATATATACCCAGATGTGGCATTGCTAGATCATTTGACAATTCTGAGGAACTTCCATACTGTTTTCCACAGTGGCTGTGCCAAATGACATTCCCCTCAGCAGTGCACAAGGGTTCATTTTTCTCTACATCCTCACTGACACTTGTTATTTCTGGTCTTTTTGACAATAGCCTCTCTAATCACTGTGGGGTGACATCCTCACTGTGGTTTTGACCTGCATTTCCAATTAACTACATTCTTAAAACTCTTCTGGTCCCTGGTCATTAGAGATGAGGAAGCTAGTAATAAAAGTTGCAGTTCTGTGAGTGTTTATTGCTCATAAGTGCTAAAAAGTATTAGACATACCATTTCATCAAATTTTCACAATCCTTTGAGATATTATTACACCCAATTAACATATATGAACACACAGGAGAGGTTGAATTATAAAGTTTAGGTGAGATATGCTTAGAAAGTCCTTAGCATGGTCTCTGCACATGGGAATTACTCATTAAATGGAAACCAGGATTATAGTTCACCCCTCCCCCCACTGAAGAAAATATATTTTGTGGGAAGCAAACATTCCTGTTCCCCAGTGATCTCAAAGCACTGGCTATCTTCTCTAGCAAGAAGGTGAGAAAACCACAGCATCCTCTACTGAGCCTAATGGTCACAGAGATGACCGGCAACTGAGCGGCCTATGTCTTCTGACTGGTAAGGGCACTTGAGCAAGGATGGCTCCTTCTGACCTGCATCAGACCCTAATCCATGCTCTGCCTGGACTCTTTGAATAAGGCAGTGGGAGTGGCTGGCAAGAGTAAGCAAGGGGGAGGTGACAGTACTGATGACACTGCTGTCCGGTCATGAAGAAGTAATGATGGCCAGCACTTCCCAAATGCCAACTGTGGCTCTGGCTTGGTTCTGCACTGAGTTATGCAAACAGAGAGTTTACAGAATAAGCCAAAGGTCATGCAGTCTGGCTTAGAATCCCTTTCCTTGTCCTTCAAGAATGATGCAACCAAACAAGGCCACTAACCCACAAATCCATGCATGTGGAGTGCCTGCATACACATGGAACTCAAACTACTTGCTTAGCCTGATGAATCTTCCAAGAAAAGTTTTGAAATGTTATGAAGAATATACTCAGTGAATCCAGGCCACACTCAAAAGGTACTTTGTAGTGAATTTTTTGAAGAGTTGATCACTCTGGTCAAGGAGTTAGATTTTCTTAAAAGGGGAGTTAAAAATTGTTCATGAGATAGACACCCATGTTCATCAAGCTGTGCTCATCGAGTAACAACGATCTTTGGAACTTCCGGCCACCACAGTCTAGCTTAACGTGGAACTTGAGTCTCTAGGCATGAAGAAATAAGGATTCTCTGGGAATTTGGGGGAATTACTGACCTTGGGAGAACCATAGCATTTACAAAGGAATACCAGTTAGCTTTATAAAACATTAATGTATTTCCACAGAAGCGGCATACGTGGTGGTGACGTTCCCACCTGTCATCCTGCTTGGATTGTGAACCCCAGTTCCATGGCTGGTGTGCTGTATAACCTTAGACAAGTTACCTAACCTCTGTGTGCCTCAGTTTCTTCATCTGTAAGAATTGGAGGAACCGTTTCTATATCATAATGAATACATGTAATGTGTATAGCTTAGGGCCTGACATCGATTAAGGGCTTTTAAAGTCAGTCAGACAGAGAAAGATAATTATCATATGGTATCACTTATATGTGGACTCTAAAAAATAATATCTATTAACTTATTTACAAAACAGAAATAGACTCACAGACATAGAAAGCAAACTTCCAGGGGGAAGGGGGAAGATGGTGGGGAGGATAAATTAGCAGTTTGGGATTCAGAAATACATACTACTATGTATAAAACAGATAAACAACAAAGACCTACTGTATAACACAGGGAACTACATTTAGTATCCTATAATAGAAAATAATCCAAAAAAGAAAAAATATGTATAAATGAATCACTTTGCAGTATACCTTAAATGAACACAACATTGTAAGTCATTACACTTTAAGTAATTAATTTATTATTATTTTTTGTGTGTGTGCTTTTTAAGGCTGCATCCTCGGCCTATGGAGGTTCCCAGGCTAGGGGTCGAATTGGAGCTACAGCTGCTGGCCTATGCCACAGCCACAGCAGTGCCAGATCCGAGCCGTGTCTGCAACCTACACCACAGCTCATGGCAATACCAGATCCTTAACCCACTGAGCGAGGCCAGGGATCGAACCAGCAACCTCATGGTTTCTACTTGAATTTGTTTCCGCTGAGCCATGATGGGAATTCCTACACTTTAATTTTTAAAAAATGATCATTCATCTTAGGAGATATGAAAAATGTGCAAATCAGTGAGGAACATATAAATTCAAGAGTAATATCAGTATCTACACATGACACACTATCACATTTGGGGGCATGATTAAGTAAATTACTTTTCTGAAGTAAAACGAATTATATTATTTATACACTTCTGAAAATTACTTTTTCAAATTAAAAACACACTGTGGATGGCAATTTTTCAAATCTCATTTCTGTGTTCAGGTTCCAACAAACAAACAGTTCTGGGAACCAAATAACCTAAGTTCTACCCCCACCCTACTCTAAGAGACTTCTGCAAAAGCCTTCAATGTTAAGACTAAAATTCCAAATGGCACGTGACCAATTTTTACTCTATGCAGTTGTAACCATGGGAAGGAGCCCAAGACACACCAGAATGAAAGACTTACACAGTTAACACTGAGGGTTAACAGAACGTTTCAATTCTTTTGCCCCAAAGCACACAACCACAGAGTAACTTCTCACTTTGTACAGCCAATGAGCAGGGTCTGTTTCTTTGCAAAGAACAAACTAACTTGATTTTTGTGGAAGTTAAATTGCCAACATCATATTGAGTTAAAGTGAAACAAAACAAATATCAAATATTTAGCCCATGCTGTATCTTAAAAAAAAAAAAAAAAAAAAAAAAGCCATCTCCTAATTCTGATGCTAAAGAGATTAAAATTAAGCATGATTACTCTTCACTGGCTCCTCCCTTCCACCTCTATCATTGACACCACGCACTTAATATATTTTCCAGTCTAGTTTCTTCATGGTAAAACGCTTTCTCATGAGACTGCCTGTGGTCAGGGCTGAGTATGTCATAGGCAAAATGTTTCTCAGACTGAGATTGTACCCCCCTTTCAGGTGTTGCCTGACCATGAAGTACAGACACCCCGGAAATTATAAACTATTTTAATAGCAGGACATTTTCCCACCTAAAAAGTGGGATCACCTCCACAGCCTACTTAACACCCCCAGGGGTGCCAACTATGCACACATTAGCATTAGCCAGGCCCTTTGATTTGCACAGACAAAGGGCTCTGTATACACACAAAGTGTGACCATACAATCCAGGCTAGGGGTCGAATCGAAGCTGCAGCTGCTGGCCTATGCCACACCAGATCTGAGCTGTGGCTGCGCCCTACACCACAGCTCACAGCAATGCCAGATCCTTAACCCGTGAATTGAGGCCAGGGATCAAACCTTCGTCCTCATGGATGCTAGTCAGGTTCGTTAACCCCTGAGCCACAAAAGGAACTCTCTAGTGCCTTTTGGAGAGTCATGCAAGATGACAAAGAGTGGTGGTGGAATGGCTACTGTGTCTATGGCTGGCCTCTCCAGCATGAAGCCACCTCTCAGGGACACACATGCAGGGCGATACTGTGTTGAAGAGTCAGCTGCATTGCTCCCTTATATAGTCAATAGAGAGGGAATCCCGCTGAGTGCATAGTTCTAATTCACATTCCAAAGCAATATAGGCAACGAAACAGATTTTCAGCTGTGATTTATAGGGCTTGATAGAAGCGGGCCAGGCACTGTGCTAGGATCATGCCTGAACTCTGTTCAGGGTGTGTATACACGAGGCACCCCCTACATGCTCTACTTATTAAAGAACCAGGACCGGGTGTGCATGTACACATAGGTCAGCGCCTGCTTATGTATAAAGAATGTCTACATGCAGTTATGCAAAGCCTGCCAGAGATTTCAAACAAAAAAATTAAATTTTTGTTTGCTTATGTTTAAAAAAATTTACATGGAATGTAGCTGTGGGCTTTTCCCTAAATCTCTGGTGGACTTGGTCTAAGATAACCAACAACCCTGCAGATCACTGAATACGTGACACAGTAAAGATGGGAAGATGTTTTTGAGAGTGTTTTAGAGAACTACAAGTCTACTCTTTGCTGTATACACCACCTGCATGACATGTTTTAAGAGAGGACCAAAAGTTGGCCTCTAATAAATTATGCTGCACACTGGTCACAGGAACTTTGGCATATTCTTTAACTGAACTGTTTTTATTTAGATGTAAAGTCAGAATATAGCCTTTAACAAATCTGTAAAGGCTACTGATTTATCAGCATCACTGTTTAAAACACGGCCGTACACACACACACACACACACACACACACACTCTCTCTCTCTCTCTCTCACACACACATCATAAAAGTAGAGCTACTGAGGCAGGCATAACTAAGGAAAGCATCTAAAAAAGCCAAACGACTGACCAACTAATCCTGGCAAATCCTGCGCCATAAAACCATCTACCGCAATAGATTAATTCTCAGTAAAATCCTGGTGAATTCTCAGAAGGCAAAAAGCCTCCGGGATCTTAAGGGTTAACTCACTCGCCTTTAAAAAGAAAATGACACATATAATTTCCTTTTATCATAAAACAATGCATTTATTCTTTTCTGTATGTCTGTTAAAGGGCATGGCTTTCTGAGTGGAAAACAAAACAGAACTTGGTCACATGTTTATTTGCTTCAGCTACTCCCTTCCCCTTCTGATAAATAATCAAACATGCCATCCAGAAAAAACAAAACCAGTGAGCTGGGAAATTTGATGGTCATCAAATAGACTGCGATACCAAGAAAAGCAGCCCACTGTTCCCACACTGAGTTTTCGGCCCCCACACCTACACTAACATCTGAGTAAATACCTCCAGTCACTCTTTCCATTTTCCCTGCAATTACTCCTACTGTTATACAAATTGTCCTTAAGGCAGTCGCAAACATAATTTTTTTTTTCTTGCAAAGTAGAACAACTTCTGAACGTGAAAAAAGCCAGCCTAGCAAGGGCCATACACGGATACCCTTGCATACACACACGTAGTTTGTTATTTATTTAAACGTTTCCTCCATTAGAGAGGGGGACAATGACAGAGCCGATTCCTTTCTCTATTCTAAGAGATCTTGATGTGGACACCAGAATTTAGTTTGGGGGCTAACAAACACGGTTTGGAATACTAACAATTCCCTTTAGATCAAAAGAGCTAATTTTCCACTTCCTGTCTATTCCCTAACCAGTACATAGTGGAAAAAAAAAAAAATTAGCACCTGGCTTACCAATTACACCAAAGTTGGGGTGTGTGTGTGGGGGGGGTAAGGGTTGGGGGAGGAGTATGGAGAAAGGAGAGGGGGGCCAGAGGGATGTGGGTATCAGACAGGAAAAGGTGGAAGCCTTTAAAAAAAAATGTCAAACCATGTAGTGAGAAAGTCATTTCAAGAGAAAGGACCCACGGAGCAACCACGTCACTCTTCGGCAGAGAGAGAAGCAGCAGCCCGGGTCCGAGAGCTTTCCCTGCCATCCTAATTATCCACAAGGAGAATTCTGAAAAGAACCTTCCAACATCAAAGTTAACAACCATCTCGGAGAAAGTGAGGCGGGTTTTCTCTTTCTTTTCGCAGCCCACTCCGTTTAAACAATAGTAATATGAATGAGATAATGACCGTGCTTGTTTCAGCAGTCTGACTTTTATTGGCATGAAATTGGTACAAATATTATCAAGACCGAGTCACAAATGATGATGGTGTCATGATGCCTACATGGAGGACAATCCTGCAGATGCAGAATTCCCAAGACACCCTCTCTCTCTCTGCCCTCTCTCACTCCTGGTGATAACAGGAAGGAAAAGAAGGCGACGCACAACAATGTCACAAATAAGCAGAGCGAGGTCCTAATCTCTGTTCTAGCCCCTAACACAGTCCTGACGACTGACGCAGGGCTGCAGACTGAACTGATCCAAAGACACATCTGAAAGCAAGAGTGAATTAACAAGGCTGCAGAACCAACCAGTCCTCTCTAAGCTGTAAAAAGAAAACCGTCTTTGATGGAGAGGGGGTTGGGGGGGGGGAGAGCAGTAAACAAGTCGGATCATCTTATTTTGCCCTTCAGAGAACATCCCTGCAGGAGCGAATCCCAGTTCAGTTTTTAAAAGTTTAACCCAGTGAAAATGTTCTTTTTTTTCCCCCCCTCTCTCGACACTTACAGAGAAAATGAAGAGTTTGACCGAGAGTGCTCGCACTGTCTGCCTTTGGATTTCCGTCTTCTTGCTGTAGATGGGTTCTGGCTGTTTCTGTGAAGCGGGGGTTGCCGAGTGGTAAAAAAGATGTTTGAATAAACAGGAAGTCCTGTGCGGCTGAAGCACACTCGAGGAGAAAACACACTGGAACATTGCCCTTTGTAGGCAACTTCAGGGACCGCCTGCCTCCACAGTAGCTGGCGGGGCTCTCACTAAATGACAAAAGAAACCGCAAGAATTCCTCAAGTAATTCTTCACTTTCAAAGTTGAAAGATCAGTTGGAGCTTGCAGGTAATTTTCAAAGTTGCATTTAGCACTTAAAGAAATCTATTCAGGCGACGCTGCATCTAAATCACTCCAGGTCTGCAAGCACCGACACAGCATCAGAAGTGTGCCCTGGCAAGACCAAGCCCTTGCCAAACACAGCTCATTCACACAGACAAATACACAGCAACGGGGTTTTGGGAAACCTGCTCTTGAAATTTTTTTGTGGTGACATTAACAGAGGCAGGATGCTTTTAAAAAAAAAAAAAAGGGAAGAAAGAAAAGAAAATTCAGATTCTGCAGACTTGAGAGGATTTTGTCACATGTATTTTTAAAGAACATATCGCCTGCATTCCAGGGTTGTGACCTTGATCTTGCTTTGGCTGCTTTTCCTTTACAGGCTCCTTCTCTGCTCTCAACCGAGCTACCTGTTTATCTCCAGGCACCTAGCGTGCCTACCTGAACACTCTCGAACCCGTCTCAAACTCATTATCAAAGTCCTGTCTTGCGGCACCCCAGTTACTTGACAGATGCTGTAAAGCCAAGTAAACTGCTGAAGGCAGAGCAAGTCAGCTTGAAAAAAGAGGATGAAGAGTTGAACAGCCATATTCAATTAAAAAAAAAAAAAGAAAGAAAGAAAGAAAGAAAAGAAAAGGGGGAGGGGGGAGGAGGAAGCAAAAGGATTCCTTCTGAAAATGCACTGTTGGTGTGGCAATGCTCTTCTGCCACGGAAGCAACTGATTTGTTATTGAGCGTGGAATGCTGGACTGTCTGTCATCCAGGTGCTAATACTCGGCTAAAATAACTCGTTGGGAACTGTCAGTGGGATGTTTACATAGGCCCCAATCTTTTCTTCATAGAAGGAAATTTTTTGCTGGAATTCATCTTCTTTTGATCTCACATTCAAAGCAACGGCAGCTTGATAGACATTCAAGTCTGAAAGCAAATCCAGACGCTGAAGATAAACCGCCAGAATATGACAGGCAGAAGCATCTAAAGCTTATAAAAACCAAGAGAACAGCATGTCGCCTGAGTATTACAATAGCAGAAATCAAGAGACATATTAGGTGGAACTGATCAGCCACAAAAACAGTTCAAAAGGCAGATCACAGAAACAGAGGATGAGGCTAGGAGAGAGAGAGAGGAGAGAAAAAAAAAAAAAAGGAAAGAGTCTGGTTTACTGCCTTACCTCCCTTTGGAGCCCCACTGTGCTTCAATGCCTGCCTCTCCACTTTTAGGAGGGGTGGAGTACGGGATTCCAATGTTCCTGCCTAACTCCGCTGGTCTAGTTATAAATGCTGCAAATGACTGCCTAGCAGTCCATTTCCAAGGGGCAAGGGGAAAAGACAGACCCTCACCTTGCTCAGTGGCCAGCACGCCACATTTTATTAGCCTCTCCTGCATCTGCTCTGTAACACAGTTGCAAAAGGCACTGAGCCTGGGCTCTATGCAAGTGGGCAGCAGGAAAAGTCCTCCCTCAAGAGAAGAGCTCTAAGTGGTTTGAGATGGGCCTAGAGACCTCAGAGAGGTCCAGTTCCCTAAAACGGCTCCTTACAGAGTGAACACAAATGCTCCAGCCTCAGCCACACTAACAGATGTGTTCCGTGCTACGGATAACAAACTGTTCAACACCTACCTGCTCTGAAGTCAACCAAGGCCATTTCATAAATGGATTACCGCAAGAACTTTCATGGAGGCACACAATTATTTCTTTTAAAAATTAAGCTGCTTATTCTAATTTGAACTCAGTGTATATAGTGAAAATCTAATTCTCCCAACAGTTTTGTACTTAGAGCTGTTTGTTAACAAACACGGAATGTGAACAGGCAGCATCAGGGTAAAGGGCAAGAGAATCCCACATTGTAATTTAGCCTGTGGTTGCCCCTGATGGCCATCACCTTCTGGGAGTGCAGAATGAGCTCTTCCAGGCAGCACCCTTGGATTTTAAAAATTAGCACATACACCCCCTGTTTTTGCATAGTAACCCAACAGCGAAATGTGGATTTAAAGATACTAACTGATTTTTTAAAAAGCTGTAATCAGTTTAGGGTTTGCCTCATGCAAACAAGATTCCTGGGTAACTAAGTTACAAATGGGAAAAACAAACAAAACAAACAAACACAACAAAAACCCTAACTAAGGCACCTTGGGTCAGGCCTACGCAGCTGTCTGATGTGCTAAGCTGACCTTCTGTCTATAAACTATACTAGTTCAATACATGAAAGTTGCCACTATTCTCTAACCTTAAAAAAAAAAAAAAAAAAGTTGTTTTTAATACTTACTCCCAAGTCCGCCAACTGAATAGTCCACGTTCCTGTAATGGTTCCATTTACCCCCAAAACAGGGAGGTTTACCATGTAAAGTGGAATGCAATTTCCCGTCTATATTCTAAAACACATTCTTCCCCTGAAAAGAATGCTGTCACTCCCAGAGTGACACAAAGAGCAGTAACTCTCCATTTCTCACGGCCATTAGAAGTCTTCAAAAAAAAAAAAAAAAATCTGCCATGTATAAAGACCTTCATTAGTATAATTAAATGACTGTTGGGTTTTTTTGATATAAACAACTTTTGATCCGTCATTTAAAAACCTCATAATAATATCATTAAAGAGCTACCATTTTTAAAAGAGAAATTGTCTGCTCAGGGCCATGGAAGAGTAGGCATGCTCTGGGCCGCTTCCTCTGTCTCCCTTTCAGACTTCTCCTGGACTTGAATGTCATCATAGACCTTGAATCCTCGGATGTGAAATGGCTTCACGCTAATTGCTCTAATTGCTTGAAGATGTGCAGGCAGGTGAAACCTGATCCCTGTGGCCATTGTAGAGACCAAGAACAACACTGGAATGTTTACACAGTAGTTTGATTTTAATAGACAGAAGGGCTGAGTTTAAGACAGCAAAAACACAGCTAATAGGTGACCCCTTAATGTAGTCCTCCTTTAAAAAAAAAAAAAAGACAACAAAATACAATTTCATGTTCTAAAAGGCAGTGTCCTAAATGCCAAGGTTATTTGCTTGACTCTTGGAGTGAGTACACGTTACGCTGCACCTGACATTTACACCCGAAACCCTACCCCGAATACATTTTTTTTTTTTACCTTAAAACAAAAAAGCACTTTATATGTCAGTCACCTTACCAACAGATTATGACTGTATGGTATTTCCAAGTAAGTGCATTCATTTAAATTTTAAATTGAGTATTTTTCACTTTTGCAAAACTCCTTGTCCCTTTTAAAGGAGAAGCCTTGTATGTCTTTGACAATTCCTCTGGGGTTTTGTGTTCCCCTTCCAGCCCTCTACCTCCATTTATGAAATTCCTGACCCTTGTCCATCCCTGAATTACACTGAAGTTGAATCCAAACCCTCTCATGTTGGGGCTTTAGACACATGTGCATCCTTGTGGTGCCTTTTTTTCTGTGTCACTGTGTGGGATGGGGGTCTGCCTCTCATTGATAGGGGTGAGAGCAGCCAGGGGAGTGGCTGACATACTTATTCAATGACAGTGGCCATTCTCCCCAGATATTTTCAAGAATTGAGATGGATACAGAGGTTTGACAATAGCTCCCCAGAGCCCTCTCTTAACAGAGCACAAATGTAACCATTCCTGGACAGGAAATACACCACAGCCAGACCAAGATAAAAATACAGCAGCACCCACAAGGTGTCATTAACAAAAAGAAACCCTCAAAGGTTAAAGGTAGGCTTAGGTGTTGAGATACATACGTATCTTTTATACACACACACACACACACACACATATATACATCAAGAATCTAGACCTATGGGAATGGTTCATAAAGAGCCAAGTAAACACTGTGTAACAGGAAATAAGAATTAAACATGTATTACATCTTGGAGGTTAGAAATCTCCAGATGCAATACATGTAAAATTGGGTTGTGATGATCGCTGAACAACTAAAAATATAATAAAATCACTGAGTTAAAAAAAAAAAGTATTACAGAATATTGCAAAACAATGAAATTATTTTAAAGTTAAGCTGAGCAATTAAAAGCAATAGCAAAGTTCCCAGATGGCTCAGCGCTTTAGAATCTGGCATTGTCACTGCTGTGGTGTGGATTTTTTTGGGGGCGGGGGCACACTTGCGGCAAATGGAAGTTTCCAGGCTAGGGGTCGAATCAGAGCTGCAGCTGCTGGCCTACACCACAGCCACAGCAACGTCAGATCTGAGCCGAGTCTGCGACCTACACCACAGCTCACAGCAACACCAGATCCTTAACCCACTGAGCAAGGCCAGGGATCAAACCCATGTCCTCATGGATACTAGGTTCGTTACCGGGAATTCCTGTGGCGTGGGATTGATCCCTGGCCTGGGAACTTCTGCGTGCTGCAGGTGTGGCCGAAAAAAAAAAAAAAGCAACATATATACCTTGTAAATGAGAACAGAGGAGGAGCAAGTACCCTATACAGCTGGGAGCACTGTCAAGCAAATGGCTGTTCTCCAAGTTATCCCGTGCAATAACTTCTGATAATGAAATACAAAATGCGGAAGAAGGCGAGGGCAAGAAGCCCGTTGAAAGCCATGAAACACTTTTAGTTATATAAGCTAAGTAGTTATAATATAGGAGCTTCCACTGCCTGGACTGTTTGTCCCCAAACACTGAAAGACAAAATAATGAAACAAAAACAATTAGCTAGAGCCCCCTTTCGAATCACAGCAACTGCACACACATTTAAGAACACTCACACCTCGTTCTAAAAGTTAAATTCCCCTGAAGAAGTAATGCTTCCCTCTTCCAAAAAGGAGGTGGGGGTGAGGGTGGGGGACAAGGAACCATTTATCCATTTAAAGATTAAGTATAAACTAGTTCAAGCCAGGGAGAGGAACATGGAAAGAAAAAGTAAACAGGACCTCACCCCCCACCCCGAAAATAGTTCCCCTTTGAAAGCTCTAGGCGGTGGGTGCCTGGTACCAAGAGCCGCCCCGTTCATTGGAGGGGTCAGGAAAGCTATGCTAAACCGACAGGTTCCGTTTACAGCAGGCCAGAACTTTGTTTGGATATACTGGCCTTGCTCCCCGCCAGCTTAACAACAGATGGCTAGAAAACTTTCATTATGCTGCACAGGACTGAACTGCAAACAATCCAGAAAACTGTGAAAAGTTTAACTC
The DNA here is from genome assembly GCF_016906955.1 of Phacochoerus africanus. Lineage (NCBI taxonomy): Eukaryota > Metazoa > Chordata > Mammalia > Artiodactyla > Suidae > Phacochoerus > Phacochoerus africanus. Next base: position 132,828,135 of record NC_062544.1, read on the forward strand.
CCTCTAAACCAATGTGCCAAACCGGGGCCTGCCCAGAGCCAGTGAGCCAGCGCCAGGCCCCGGGGGACCATGCAAGTGATGGTTAAAACCAGAGCACTTGCTAAGGGCCCCAAGTCAACTCAAGGCACCATTCCAGACGCCGGGACAGCAGCGACCCACCCAAGTCTGGAGTTTAACTGTTCAAAGCCCAGACCTTATAAGGAGTTGTATGGATAGTCTCCTCTTTGTCTATTTTCCTAAAATGTACTGTCATGACTGCCCCTGGCCTTGGGAGAGAGAAAATCTTCTCCTAGATAGTTCCCAAGCTCCTTCCCACTCTCCCTCTCTCTGGAAATTGGGAGGATGAGGCCAAATAGTCTGACTGTAACACCCAGATTTAAACACGATTTATCCAAATCTGTCTATAATTTAAATATTCATTAAATCGATTCAATCACACGAACCCTAATATCTCTTAATGCTCCAAGACAGGTTATAAATGTACCTTCAAAGGTTTAATTCAATTGGCAATCTGAGAGGGCTGATCACCAGAAATGTGTTATTTTCATATTATTCAAGAAATGAACAAATGCGTTTTCCACAAATGTGTTTGAGAAGCTACCCTTTCCTGTTATTGAAAGAAAATTGTGTTTATTACTCCTTTAGCATAGTGTAAACTCATAAACGTCAACAGACAGTACAAGGAAAACTGTCAACTAAATATTGTTTCCTTCATGAGCTGTTCTTCCAAGTCAATTACGCCTTTCAACTTCTGGGGCATTGTATGATAAACTGGCAGTAAAAATCATTCACATTAATATACCATGGTGCCTTGCCTGCAAAAGGTAATTAAAGAAGTAAATGACTCATAAGAATAGACATATTAGCTGCAAAATGAAAGGCAACTGCGCTGCCACATAAAAATATGTACCATTAAGATACTGCATTTTCATATTCCTGTAATCAGCTTCAGTAGACTAATGCTTATTTAATCCAGTTCTGTGCTAAGTCCATCAACAACTGTTTTTTGCTGTTTTCTCCTTGACTGAACATTATGAGAACAGGTTTGGAATAAATACTGCAATGAGATTTTTGCATCCTCAATTGAAGAACAGGTTTTTACATTTTAAAATCTATTTTTCTTTCTTTGAGAAATACAACGTAAAAAAAATTACTGGTGGGGAAAATATATAATATATATATATATAAATGTACATTTATATAAAACATATATAGTACATATATATGTATGCATATGAGAGAGAGAGAGTCTGCTAGTGAGATATGTCTCTTTAAAATGGCAGAACACTTCAGGGAAATGATATTTGTTTCCACATTCACTGTTTCTGACCCATAATGTTATCAGCACAGGGGAGATGGCATCACGCCTCTACTTGCCAGATCTCTGCCACCTTTATGCAGTGCTCCCTTTTGTTAATAATGACTTCCACTACCATGAGCAGGAGGAAGGCAATTGAGCTTTTGGCAGGGATGGGACAAGTAAGCAAGAAAAGAGGAGGGAGGTGGCAGGTGGGGAGGCGGGAGAGGACCCTAGACTTGCCTAGGGCCCCCGAGTTCTCTTCCTTCCAAAGGGTTAACCACGTGACTGGAGAGCATCTTCTCAGAGAGAAACGACTGGCCCTCAAATTAAGTGCTCTGCTTTCCGTTCTCTGGTTTCCAAACTGCCACTTGGCTTGATTCTTCCTATCCTGTATTTCAGCATTCCCTCACCAGGCCAGCCAACCCACAGGCAAACATCATCCACCCGGTCTGAGACTGTTTTCACTCAAGTTGTTGCCTTCTCTGCTTCTGGAACCTTGATCCCCACCAGTGAGATGAGCCCACCGTTTGCACTATTAATATTTCTGGGAACACTGAGATGCGTGCAGTTTCCTGGAGGCTGGAGAAATGCCTCTTCTTGTTGTGGAAATTAGGGCTCTTTGTTGATGACTGATGTGGGCAGAGGGCTTTGCCAGTTCAGTTTGGGAGTTTTAGCTTTCAAAACTCTTGCAATGTCTGCGGTGTTCATGCCAGCAGTGAAAATCGGCCTATAAAACATTAGGCTATCTGTCTCCTATCACACTTGCCAGCAATTCACTCACTTTCAATAACATCTAAAGGCATTGAGACAGGGTCCACCAACTTATCAAAAAATCCAAAAGAGATGACTGAGTTTTTTGTTTGTTTGTTTGTTTGTTTTTTAAGATCACAGGCTAAGTTCTAGATTTCTGCACAAGTTGCACCTTCTCCCCCTTCCTTCCTTCTGTACAGAAATTTCTGTGACTTTAAAACTGATGAGCAGCCAGCCGGGCCTTCAAGGACAGACCAGGATATGCGGACGGCCCTACAAGGATCCTCGGCTGCTTATTTATCTTTTAACAGTTCTCAGAACTGCCGAGAGCCTCCCAGATTGAGGCTCCATTCTTTCCAGGTAATGTATGAGCACCTCCACGTTCGAGCAGACAGCCCCTGGAACCACAATTAACGAGATCTAGTCCTTTTGCTAATTAAGGAACAAAGGTTCCTATGTGTCCACACACGTGGAAAGGGGAGAGCAGGCTTCTAATTGCTTCCAATAGGATTTTTCATATTTAGGAAGATACTGGGATTGGGAAAGGAGAGCATTTCCAACATCCTTTACAAATGAGGCTTTTCAAAATATTGTTAGCTGTTAATAATGCATCATCATCAAAAACTGGAGAGTTAGGAATACCACGCACGTAACCTCTGTCTTCACGTGAATTAACCTATAGGTACGGATATAACGATATAGGAATTAGTTCTGAAAAACACACTAACAAAATAAGAAATAAAAGGCTCTTCTCTGCAAAAGAAAGAAAGGCGAGAAGGCCACTTCTCTGAGCCTGATATTCCTCAGACCTTAGCAGATTAGGATGCAAACGTGTAATTAGGAAAGATAACCCCAGTTTTTAAAGTAATTAGGGGCTGCAGGATATAGGATACCATCTCTCCAAAGTGTTACAAATGTACCACACTTCTAAATAACCTGCAATGCTTGGAAAGTAGACTCACTACCAAGGGCATAGCTGCTCTCAGTGAGGGAACAGTAAATGACAGACTGGCGTTCAAGTCCATTAGCTGCGATGTGAGAGGAGCACATTCACTAGCACGCGACCTGTGAAAAATCTTAGATCTCTTTAAATCTTTGAATTGGATTACTGCACTAATTCTTAAGAACTGCAATCCTTCAACCAAGTCAAATTACCCTCATTAACAGTGGAAAAACTGCCTCTGCAATAAGTTTTTTAAAAAAAAGATATTTATTACCTATAATCACTTGCAGATACTTCACCTAGAAACAGGATGCACGCAGGCGAACAACTTTGAAAACGGCGGCAGCCTGATTTTGCGTGTTCATTTCAGATTAAAATAAAAGTGAAAGCATGTCCATGGGGTTTAAAAAAATTTTTTTTCATGCCAACAAGACATTGCTTTTTATTATTACAACCCTCTGATGAGAAGCAAATAGCCCCATTTTACAGGAGAGGAATGGGGGCATACACAGAGGCATCACACCAACTGTCCAAACTCTCCTGGCTAATTTGGGGCAAGGGAGGGGCTCCCGGCCCTCTGCTCTGGGTTCAGAAGGGAGGAATTAAATCGGAGATACCGACTTCCGAGGCCACTACAGAGCAATGTACTGACGGCCCTAAATCATGCTCAGGCAGTTAAAAGGCAGGCAAAATAAATGAAAAGATAGGAATACAGCTTCGAGGGTAGAAATGGTCCCCATAATAAATACAACAGAAGCTGGCTCAGTGCTTTCATCACTGCATCTGCTGATACTGTTGAACCTGCCTTGAGAATTCATCAAATAAGTGCTTTTACAGTGGGAAAAGAAAAAGAAATGTAAATTGATCTACTCTGCCCTTGTTGCTCCCTAAAATGGTCTCATTGGAAATGCGATAAGAGCTTGACCGATTTTGAACAACTTTGGGTACTTTATGGCAAATGAGCTCTTTGAAGCCCCAAGGACCGCTATTCTTCAGCTCCAGGGATGTTACTGCTTTGCTTCTATTACTTCCTCACACCAGCTGGGGCAGGAGGATCCTCTCCACCAAAAAAAACGGAGCAACCTCGAAGGGCTTGGGCAGAGGCACACCAGTCTGTGTTTACTACAACGTACTGTTTTTCTATCACCCATTAAGGAAAGGGAAAAGGTGAACAGCCCTAAGTCGATTTTCAGAACTTGATGGTAACTGATACTTCTAAAGGGCTATCATAAAATGCTAACTGGAGTTCATAAGAAAAACCCAGCGGAACTACAAAGGCTTTGGAGTGACTTCTGAATCATCAGGAAAAAAAAAAATGTAGATAAATTGTGCTCAGGATAGCTGTATGTGAAACACATTTATTTCAAGCTACAGATGTGAAACTAGGTAGTCCTTAGTTAGTATAGGATGATAAAAATCGATTAAGTAGCCTATTATGTCCAATGATCCTAGAACCTACTGTAATCTTCTTTTTTAAAAATAACTACCCAAAACCAGTGGTTAAGAGGAGCACTTCAATTCCATGTCAGATACGCAGAGCCATGGCACTGTCTAATAATAATGGAAAAGGCATGTATTCATCTCAGCATGAGTCACTGCCCTTCTATCCTTCCAACGACCTTTCAAGGCACAAATTATTGTACTCATTTTACAGAGGAGGAAAACAAGGCCCAGGAAGGCAGACTAACTGGCCCAAGGTCAAACGGCTTCTAAGTGGGTCTATGACCACTTGGAGGTGAAGGAGGACCTTAGGGCAAAATCAGAGAGAGGGGCTGTTCAAAGGAGGGCTGGGAGGAAGGAGACCTCTGTCTGGGGACACAGCTGGACACAGTGATCCACACATCAGACAGTCTGTGATTAGCAGACTCCTCACCCACCTCCCACCCAACGGCACCACATGTTCGAAGGACAATGTGGAAACTGTTCCTCTTTGGTGTTACCATTTGCAGAGACTCTGCCCTTGCTCCTTCAAGAGCTTTATGCTTATCAATTGGGTGCTTTTCAAACAATCAATGCTTTGGCAGTGACCTCATAATTAACTTGGTTCCCCACGTTAACAACCTTCCTAAGCAAATGTTAAGGTTACCTTCTCTATAACACCTTCCATTTACATAGCAAGGCAACACCCAAGTTTTGATACCTACTCTGTACTAACCACAGGTGAGGCACTGAGCCTATGGCAGAGCCCCTTCCAAGGCTTACAGTCTATGGGAAATAGACAAGACATGGGCAATGCACAAATCCAGAACTAATGAGGGCCATTACAAATGAAGCCTTAATAAAACAACTTCATGTACTTGCCATCCTAACCTACTGTAGATAAGGCCATCGAGGAATTTGTCCACAAGGAGGTAATATTTAAAATGAGACCGGCAAGGAGAGAAGAAATCCAACAGCCAAGGAGCAGAAAGTTCAAGGACCCAGACCACAGAGGTTGAGAAGAAAGTATAGGTCAAAACAACAATAAAAGAGGAACATACCTAATCGTTGGTGAGTTAACTGTGTTGTTGTCCACACAACATTATGCCTACTTCTTCCTTTTTCAATCCTTTTATTTTTTTAAAGAAAACCTCTTTTATTTATTTATATTTTTTTGTCTTTTTGCCTTTTCTAGGGCCGCTCCCACAGCATTTGGAGGTTCCCAGGCTAGGGGTCGAATTGGAGCTGTAGCCACCCGCCTACACCAGAGCCACAGCAACTCGGGATCCAAGCCCCGGCTGCGACCTACACCACAGCTCATGGCAACGCCGGATCCTTAACCCACTGAGTGAGGCCAGGGATCGAACCTGCAACCTCATGGTTCCTAGTTGGATTCGTTAACCACTGCACCACAAAGGGAACTCCCCTTTTCAATCCTTTTAAGATAAAGACTTATACAGATTATGAATATGATTTTAATCAAATGGCCTAATAAATATAAACCACATTGTGTTGGCAAAAGCTATAAAAGAATTTATGTAATTATGACTGAAAAAGGAACAGCTTAGAGTTGGCCCTTGTGTATGTCTGTCTTTACCATTTTTAAGGCTGTCATGCATTGGCAGCAGGCAGAATTCTAAGATGAGCTCCCACATTCCTAGCCTCGGTTTCAGATATTCAATTAAACACTCATGGAGGTATAGTGAGGTGAAAGACTGCAGCTACAAATAAGGTCCAAAATCAGCTGACCTTAGGGTAGGGAGATCATCTTAGCATGCCTGAAAGAATCTCATGGAGATTCTATTTTGGAGTTTATATTAGCGTTTAGAGATCAGATTAGAGATCAGAATGGATAAAGTCAGACTTTAAGAGCACGAGAAAGATGTCATGTGCCAAAGCTGGCATCAAGGAGAGGTAGATCATGTGGCAAGAAACGTGGGCAGCCTCTGGAAGCTGAGAGTGGGCCCTGGCTGACTGACACTCGCAAGGAAAGGGGGACCTCAGTCCTACAACCACCATGAACTGAATTGTTCCAACAGCCCAAATGAGCTAAGTAGATTATTCCCCAGTGTCTTCAGACACGAACTCCATCCAGGTAACACCTGACACTCTGAAGCTTATGATGCTCAGACTGGAGGAGACCCAGCAGCTCCATGCCTGATCCCGTGACCTATGGGACTGTGAACGAGCAAATGGAGGCTTGACCTGTTTAGTTAGTTGCAGTGTGCTAGGCAGCAACAGAAAACCAATACAGGTAGAAAATAGATATAATCACATTGCCTGTACCTTAAGTATATGAAACAGTTTCTCTTACAAAATGAGTGAGAACTTAAATGGAAGAGAGGAAGGGAGAAGGGGAGGAGAGGGGAAGGGAAGGGCAAGACTGTGTTTGCTTTCCTGTCCCACATGGACCAATGTGATGAACTAGGACAGGCCACTCACTTCTCTCTGGGCCTCATTTCCTCACCTGCAAAGAGGAGATGATAATAATGACAGCAAGGGGCATCTTAGGAGCACACAGAGGTGAAACACTTTGAAAGTTGTAAAAAGCACCATCCAAGTTACTTTTCACTTTTCCTTTTAAGATAAAGACTTATACAGATTATGAATAATTTCTTTCCTGAGTCTGTCTGTCTGTCTTTCTTTCTCTTTCTTTCTTTCTCTGGCCCCACCTGCAGCATGCAGGAGTTCCAGGCCAGGGATCGAATCCACATCAGACTAGGGACCCAAGCCACTGCAGTGACCAAATTGGAATCCTTAACCCCATGAGCCACCAGGGAACTCCTTTCCTGGGGCTTTTTGATTTTCGATTTTCAGTTTTCTTTTCCAATGATGCCAATGACCTATTTTAAAACTGATCAAGAAACAAATATGGAGTTTCCTTGGCTAGAGAATAAAAGGAGCATCTCAAACCATCCTGGAGCTTCTCACAGTCCATGTAAAGCGGGTGGAGATACCTTCCAGGAGAGAAGGGAAAAGAGGTCAGCCTGTGTCCCTGGTGATGACAACCAGCCCTCCCATCTCCCTTCCTCCATCTGTTCCACAGTCTTTGGGAAGATGGAGTCAGACGGCTTGGGTTCAAATCCCAGCTCCACTTTAGACCTCAGTTTAACTGCTCTGCGCTGTGGATTTCAAGGGTGTGAAAGGGTAGCAACAACTCCACTCCCTCCTAGGGTAGCTGTGAGGAGTGACACAATACATAAAGTGCTTCCTAAGACAGTGCCTGGCACTTAGCAAGCACTATATAACCCCTGTTGTTAGCATTTCTATTACTCCTGATATGAATTTCAGAAGAGAAGCAACTTTTTTTTTTCTTTTTTAGAAATTCTTTTCTCGCCCCAAGAGAATCTGGAAGACTTTGGAAAATTGGGCTCCCTAAATACGTAAAATCTTATCTATAATAAGGATTTTACCACTAATGCCTTTTCATGGTACACTATAAAACCCATCCAATCTGTGAGGAAAAAGCGAGAAAACCCCTCCATGGTCATGATTTTGCCACATTTTATGTTTGCTCACAGGATAAAAAAAGAGACTATCAAGGTCCTTAAAACCATGATTTATTGCTTTTTAACAAGTACTTTGGGCAAAGCCAGAAGAGAGGATTCCCCTGCTGAAAGACCAAGAGGAGGTAAGGCAGTTCAGCCAGGGGGTCAGTGACCAGCGCAGCCAGGAAAAAAGGCAAAAGTAAAAAGAAATAAAGGCTGAGTCCAGGGCACAGACTTCCTTTTCCTCCTCACTCTTTTCTGGCTGCCTTTCTACCGGGCCTAGGGAGTGAGGAGTGCCATCGGCTTTCCCGAACTCACAGCTGAGAGGGCAGGGCAGCCCAACCAACAGGCATCTGGAGCAGGGTAGTGAGTGCTGTGCTGGGGCGTGCAAATGCCCAAGGGCAGGTGTGCAGAGGCAGCCAACTTGGAGCAAGTAGCTGGTGTCCCTATACCTGAGCAGCAAAGGAAGCCTAGCAGCCAGGGGAGGGGGTTGCACTGAGCGTGGTGAGGGAAGTCTAGGACTGAGAGGGGTGTGCCCATAGGAAGGAATATAAATGTGACCATGAAGGACTTCCCGCTGTGGCTCAGTGGTAACGAACCCGACTAGGATCCATGAGGACGTGGGTTTGATCCCTGGCCTTGCTTGGACTAGGATCCATGAGGACGTGGGTTTGATCCCTGGCCTTGCTTGGTGGGTTGAGGACCCGGCATTGCTGTGAACAGTGGTGTAGGTTGCAGATGCGGCTCGGATCTATGTTGTGGCTCTGGGTAGGATTACAGCTGCAGCTCCGAGTGGACCCCTAGCCTGGGAACTTCCATATACCATACCTATGGCCCTAAAAACAAAAACGAAACAAAACAAAACAAAAAAACAGTGACCATGGAGAGTTTGGGAGCTGAAAGGGGAGCCAGAATGCCCAGAAGGAGCTGGCTGAATCATGAGAGAGAGGCCAGAACTTGCAGATCACGAGCAGAAGTTGAGACTTAGGTTTATTTCTTTTTAATTTACCAAAGAGAAAAATCAACTCTGCAGGTATGGGAGGTATAGAGTACTATGAATTTTATCACATGTATACATTCATATAATCACCACCGTGATCAGGATACAGAACAGCTCCATCACCCCCAAACTTCCTTGAACGATCTCATACCCATTCTCCATCTCTAACCCTTGGCAACCGCTGATCTGGTCTCCATCACTGCAGTTTTGTAGAATGTCCTATAAATGGAATCATATACAGTATATAATATTTTGAGATTAGCTTCTTTTACTCAACATTATACCTCTGAGAGTCTTCTAAGCTGCTGGTTATATTAATAGTTCATTCCTTATTACTGCTGAGGATTGTTCTACTGTATGGACGTACCAGAGTTTATCTATTTGCTCAGGGAAGGACATTTAAGTTTTTCCCCAGCCTGGGGACATTCATGCGTAGGTTTTTCCAAAAACATAGGCCTTCTTTTCCTTAGGATAAATAGCTAAGATATAGCCCTGGGTCATATAGTAACTGTAGTATTTAATTTTTGAAGAAACTGACCAACTCTTTTTCAGAGTGACTCTCCCCTTCTACATTCCCATCAGCAATACATCAGGTTCATTTGTTCCACATCCTTGTCAGCACTTGGTTTTCCAGGATTTCGAAAATTTTAGCCATTTTAATAGTTAAGTACTGCTATCTCATCATGCTTGTTTTTTTCTCACCATGGTTACAAGTTGCATTTCTCTAATGTGTAATTCTGTTGACCAATTGTTCATGCCTTTCTTTGGTGAAATTTCTGTTCAAGTCTTTTGCCCATTTTTACTTTTTCCCCCCCTTACTGTAGAAGTTTAAGGGTTCTTTATGACGTTTTCTACATGCAAGTTCTTGGTTGGAGATATGGTTTTCAAATATTTTTTCCTAGTCGGTACTTCGTCTCTAATCAGGGATCGTATTTGTAATCTAAGAAAATTCGTTTATACTGTTTGGAGGAAAGACAGGAAGGATTTTAACATGGGGGCAACTTACTAAGAAATTTAAAATATGTCCTTGGAAGCCAAGGACAGGCCCAGTGTCCTCTGCACATGGGACGAGAACAGGGTGTTCTCATGGCGCTGCAGGAGCTTGTCCAAAGCAGCCCATTCAGGACGATGCTTTCAATGCTGTGACTAACGATGGCATGTAAAGGTGATGTCTTCCCATCCTCTGTTTTTAGTGCTGCTGAACCATCCCAGGTAATAAATCAAAGAAGCCAGGGTGGCTATTTGTATGGTGAGATAAGGGAAATTAATTTCAATGCCCAAACATGGACCTCCTTATATTAAAAAATGACTTAGCAATCCAAGCCCTTTTCATGAGAATTATCTTGGAACACCAACACCTGGAAAACACACACACAGGAACCATTCACCCTCTGGATTTTCATGGGAAACATTGTTGTTTCCTGGAATTGGGAAGTCAAGGGGAAGAATCCTTTATAAAATGAGTAGCAAAAAAATAAAACACTGATTGAGCAAAAAATGTCTACAGACCTTCGAGAAAAGGAGGATTATAATAATCAATTGCACGTCGTGACATTCTTTCAATTCTTTAAAAAAAAAAAAAAACAATACAAAAACCCTTCACTATGCTTTGCAGGTATTCCAATTATTTCCTTTTCACCACAAAAGACACTAAAGAGTTTAAAACATGTAAAAATATAAATACCAGGACCTTGGATGAGAGTATACAGAATAATAGTGAGATTTCTAGGTGGAAGCGTGGCTGGAACACAGTTAATGCCTTGGCTGGATACTCAGGGGAGATGATGTGCAAGCCAAGCCCAGAGACTTCTCTAAGCTCCCCAGCCGCCCCCCACCCCCCGTCTGTGTGTGCTGTGCTCAGAACAATGTAAAGCCATCCATCACCCATGAGCCTGCTCCACTTGCTGTCGCCAAGCGAGCAGGGTTGCCACCTGTCCAGCTTTCCTTCAAACAGTCTCACACACAAAATCCTGCTCTGCTCCAGGTTGAAACTAGCATCTTGTCTGGACGCCTGAATTGTCCAGTGTTTTGGAAGCAGCAAGAGCCCTCTAGCCTCAACTTAGAGAAATCTTATTAGAACTTGCTTCTTCTGATCAAATTCTGGGGCTGTTCCAAGTGGGCATCGTTTTCCTACCTCTTTCTCTTTGCTTCCCTTCTCATCTCCTAAAATTCTCTTCTCTGAGGGATCTTCTGAAAACGTACACATCAGGTCATGTAGGTGGATGCCCCACTGCACTCTGCAGGAATATTTTGTCTTATTTGTCTCTACATACCATAGGGGTAAATAACTGTGCTGATTAAATAACTGAATGAATAAATGATTGTGCCAAGGTAAGGAGGTTCTTTTACGATCCTAGCCTTACCTGCACTTCTTTTTTAAATATTTAAAAAATTGGAAACATTCTTGTCATCTGCCAGGCAGCAATGCATTTCTGAGTTTAATAATAAAAAGCTCAGGAATTATAAAGAAACAATTGATAAACAAAACTATATTAAAATCGAATATGGCTGAAATAGCATACAAATTCGAAAGATCACTGAAAACCTGGGTAAATAATTGCCTATCATCGTTAACCTAGAAAAAAAAGGTCTAAATTTTATGGTACATAAGAATCTCTACAAATCGATAAAGAAATAAAGAAATCCAACAGGAAATTAAGCAACTAAGAAGAAAGAAAATAAGGATGTCCTTAAACATTTTTTAAAGAGTTGTTAATGTCACTTTTAAAGGAAATTTGTATCTATTTATTTGTTGGTTTTTTTTTTCCCCCATTTCTTTCCAAAACGCATGCCCAAAGATAAGCATAAAGCTTTGAGCTCCAGAGAAAAAAAATGAAGTCTGCTCAGATGAAATAGTTTAGATGTGGCACTGTTTTCAGATGAGGTAATTTAGATGTGGCACTGTTTTCTCTCATTTGACATATATTTAGTGCTTCCGTGATTATGAAAACCAATCTCAGTTTCCCCACCTATTAAATGGGAACAAAGTGCTTACCTCATTTAGGTCAATCTGGTGAGAACACATGTAAAACCAGACCTAACTTCATCTACCTTATCTCTGATTACTACATCAGGCACTAAACCACAGCAAGCAGGAATTCTGAAAGAGCCAGCCTAGCAGGAAGGCAGGGACTGGGAAAGAGCTACAACTGAAAGGAGAAGGGTTTATAGGGTCAGTACAGGGGGTTAAGATAAACTGCTGAGAAGGTTCAAAATGCAAGAGCACTTCCAGTTCAGGCTGTCAGAGATGTCCTGGAGGCAATGGTGTTTACACCACACCTTGGAGGGTAGAGTTGATTCGGGCATGCCTCAGGCAACTACACACTGGCAATCAGAGTTAACCAACATTTACTGGGCTAAGTTCCATGTCATTTGCTGAAGATAACAGTGGTAGAGAGCAGAGATGGCCTCTACCCTTGGGGGATTTATAATTAAATAGGAAAGAGAGTTTAAAGATACCCGAAAAGCAAAGCAACAGTAAACCCAAAACTTAGGAGGATCATCACTTATCTGCATGGGCTCTGGGAAGAAATGCTAGTTATGAGTAAAGGGCCAATTCTTGGTTGACTGGGTATAAGAGTGTTCACAAATGCTTACTATATTATGCTTTATTACTTATCAAGTATGTTGTATAACAAGTTTAGTAACTTTTAAGGTCCACTGGTTTTGTTTTGTTTTTTGTTTTTTGTTTTTATTTTAACATCTCCAAAATTAGGATGGCTCTTAAAAGAGATAGGAAAAAGAAAGAAAGAAAAAAAAAAGCATTATGGATTAACCCACATGGCTGTCTGCCTTTTTTTTTTTTTTTTTTTTTTGGTTTTTAGGGCCACACCCTTAGCTTATGGAAGTTTCCAGGTTAGGGGTCCATTCGGAGCTGTACCTGCTGTCCTACACCACAGCCACAGCAACATGGAATCCGAGCTGCATCTGTGACCTACAACTCAGTTCCCAGCAATGCGGGATTCTTAACCCACTGAGAGAGGCCAGGAATTGCACCCACATCCTCATGGATACTAGTCTGGTTTGTTACTGCTGAGCCACGATAGGAACTCCTTGGCTCCATTTTTATATTATTACTAGTACATAAAATAAAGGTCTTATAAAAGACTCAATGAAATACAGTACATTTTTTATGTATCAAGTATTATATTTTAAACGACAATAAACATGTTTTAAAAAACTAGATTGTGCCTTTTATCAGTCAGATAAGCTAAGCATTACTTGGAGTGCTCTTCTGAAAAAGAGACAAGGAAGTTCATACTCTCAGTACAGGTGATAAACTCAGAGACGAGCTATGCCTCCACTGAATTCAGTTCATGCTATAAAATCAGATTCTGTTAAAACTGAAAGTATTAGTTCTGTTTTTGTCCGAACATTTCCTCCCTCTTTTTTTTTTTTTGGATGGAGAGAAGGGAATACAATGAGATTGGAAATCATTTAACTACAAAAGCAATCATTAGTCTTTACTCAAAAGATTATCAACATCCCTAACCCTAGAAATCATTTAGTCCCTAACTAATTCAGGTATCTCAATTATCTCCATACCTGATCTAATTTTAAGAAATAATTTGGTTCCAGAGAGTCAGAAGTGCCATTTATTCGTAAGCTTCAGCTTGGCAGCTTAATAGCAGGAAATGGTTTTTGCCAAAACCAGGGCAAGTGTTTGATTCAGACTTCTTTTTAAATTCTCAGACTATTCTTCCTTCCCTTCTGCCTCCCCACCCAAATTTCCAAAGGAAAGCCACAGAAAGGCATTGGTGTGAGATAAGGGGACATCAAGAAGTCCTGGGGAGGATGCTTTTGGGATGGAGCAGGACAGCCAGGCAGTGGCAATGCACGCATCTCTATTTTCTTTTAAAGAGCAATTATGATTTAATATGGTAATATTATGTCATTAAACCTACTCAACTGGAATAAATTCCCCTTCTGATATGCATTTAGAAAAGCAGTTCATATTCTCTTCCCCAAATATATCTATTACATTTTTGTGTCTATCCGCCACTTCTCTTTTTACCATGATACTTGAGATAAGTTTCAGACAGTCTGGCAGAAGGAGAAAAAAAAATACAGCCACCCTGAAACTTGATACTTATCTTGCTCATCGAGACCTTTTTGATCTCTGTGAGTGAAAATTAATCCTTAACTAGAAGTACATTCTCCAGCTTCCCAAAGCACAAAATTTCTAACGTCTTTTTACATTTTTTTTTTACAAGGACCATTACTTATTATTATTATTATTATTATGGCTTCCCCTTTTTGTTCAAAAAGCACCATAATTTAAATTAATAAGTTAAGTTTACACTCAAACGAGGAACTGTCACATGCTTATTTTCCAGTTATGAGTCTTTACCGCAAGCAGATTAGAGCTATCATTCATAATAGAGTTTTCCTCTAGCTCAACATTGAAAACTTGGCATGGTGGTGTTTGCTGATACCAATAGAGATCCTTTTTTCTCTTTTGGAGTTTCCCAGGATATTAGTCCTCTGAAGCTTCCACCTTTTAAACCTCAGCTTTGAGGAATTACCCCAGATTCAACTGGGATACTGAAGAGAGAAGAGTGTGATGATGTGATGGGGGTCAAGTGTGGGTTCCAGAGCTTAAAATCACTGACAATGTTCCAGCTGTTTACCTTGCCAGCTAAGAGCACAGACTGTGGCAGGCACATGGGGGTTCAAATCTCTGCTCAGTCAGTTGTTGCTGTGTATCATTAGGCAAGTTCTTTAATTTACTGGAGCCTCAGTCTCCTTAACTGACAAATGGGAATACTACCAATGAGGGCACACATTTGTTGGGAGATTAATGACTACATCTAAGCCCTTGCAAGGCACATGCCATGAGTAGATGTTATTAGTGCTATACTTTATTGATTTTCTTTCGACAAGGCACCACCTCTCACCAAAAGAAATTAAACTGGCAGCTACTACTACGCATATCAGGATGTGGAATATGGTAGGAAGGTTGCTTAATTCAAGCTGGGAACAAGGCTGGGTGGAGGGCAGACTGTGAGGATGGGGAACAGGCGGAAGAGTTTCTGAATTGTGCTCATCTCTGCCCACCCACCCAAAGACCCAAGGCCGCTAAGTCTGTCCCCTCCTGCTTTCGCATGAAGGGGGCTGTAAAAGTAACCACTAAGAAGACACAAAGGAAAATTTTAAGGGCGATGGAAAGAGGCACCGCTGTCCTGGATAGAAAGACACAAGTGTAAAAGCCCAGCAGTTTGGCAAAATACATTTCCGTTAGTGGGTTTCCAATAGGGGATGTGTGAGTATTTTGGGGGCAGAGCTAATGAAATAGACTTACTTTTGGGTTACACCTTGGACAGAAAACTGGCCACTAGAATTATGATATTTATTTATTTACTTATTTATAGGGCTGCAGGCTAGGGGCTGAATCAAGCCACAGCCATGCCAGATCCAAGCTGCATCTGTGACCTACACCATAGCTCACAGCAACGCCAGATCTTTAACCCACTGAGCGAGGTCAGGGGTCAAACCCGCACGCTCATGGATACCGGTCAAGTTTGTTTCCACTGAGCCTTAATAGGAAATCTGAATTATGATATTTAAACCCAGCGGGCACCTTAGATTGCCAGCCAATCCAAGGACCTACTTTTTCCCAAGTACCTATGTAAAAAATACAGACAAGAAACCTGAGGTCCAAAGACGTAGGTGATGGCCCAAGAAGAGAATGATTGGCAAAATCAGTCCAAAAACTGCCTGGGATCTTTCCCTTTCTACTGTATCCCTGACTCTTCCTGCACAGGTGAGCAGGATGCTTCCCAAGAACCACGCTCTGTCCACAGCTCCAGGCCATGCTGCCACACTACAGTGTGAACATGAAAACACCTCCTCCAAGGCACACGCTTCCAGCAACCCCACAGAGACAAGTACCTTCTGAACTTCTCTATCTGCTCCCCTGCAACCTGCAAATGGGAGCCCCCACATGGACTAAAACCTTTGACAAGGCCTCATCACATGCCAAGCTCTGCTGAAAGCTGATTATTTCACGTATCGTCACAAAACGTTAGGAATTACCATGACCTGCAGTTTTACAGATGAGGAAATGAAGGCATGGAGAGACTAAATAACCTTTTTACAATCCAAAACCTTTTTACAATCTGGTTGCAGGGCTGCCGAGCACACGTGCTCCTAAATACAGCTTCTCTGCTGTCGCCTGTTCTGCCCACACTCCTTGTACCTCGGCAATCCCAGAGTTCAGTCACTCCTGCCTCCTTTTCCCTTCCCTCCCCACCGGAAGCTGAAGAACAAGCATTAGGAACAGTATCTGCAGTCAGAATACTAAGATGACCCTTGTTAACTATGGTTTCCCCATGAGCATGGGCAGAACCTGTGGATACAATGGATTATCACTCCCTTGATTAGGCTGCATGGCAAAAGGGGTTTGCAGATATAATAAAAGTCCCTCATCTGTTAACTGATATTAATGAAGAGAGTTTCCTTGGTGGGCCTGGCCTGATCAGGTGAACCTTTAAAAGAAAGGCTGAGGCTCTACCTGAGGACAAAGAGACTCTTCTGCTGGCCTGGAAGAAGCAAGCTGCCATACTGTGTGGAGGCCACACGGCAGGGAACAGTGGGTGACCTTTAGAAGCTCAGGGCTCAGGTCTGCAATGAAGTGAATTCTCTGTGAATTCTGGAAAATGACAGATCCTACCAGCAGACCCCTAGCCTTACAGGACATTAGGACCTGCTGACACCTTCATTACACACTTGTCAGCTGCTGAGCAGAGGACCCAGTTAAGCCAGGTCTGGACTCCATGGCAACTGCGAGATAATGAATCTATGCTGTTTTAAGCTGCTAAGTTCACAGTATTTTGTTACACAGCAAGACAACAAAGACACATACACACAGGACCTCTTTCACAGCAGATGACTGGGTTCCACAAGAGTCAGGGTGAGAAATCCCTGGGACCACTTGGTTGAGGCAGTCCCATGCATGTGGTGAACAGCAGGGACTCTGACAGAGAGACTGCTCCAGAACCCCAGCTCTCGAACTTCCTAGCTCTTCAGCCTTGAGGAAGTAATTTAATTCTGAGACTCTGTTGCCTCCTCTGAGAAATAGGTAGGATACCAGTACCTACCACACAGAATTGTCACAGACATTGCATAACACACAGAAAGCAATTCACCAAGTGCCTGGCCTGTTACTGATAATGATACATGTTAGCTTTGGCTGGTACTGGCAGAACAGTATATATAGTTCTGTACATTGGGCCTCAGTTTACCCATCTGCACCACAAGAAGGGAGCAGGGGAAAGACTCTGAGCTTCCTGCCTGGGCTGTTGCACTGATAGCCTTTGCTTAACCACTCTTCAAGTCTTGGCAAACATCACCTCCCCCACTTTTCCCCACCCGTGCCCAGAGCAAGCATTCCCAAGGAACCACCTAGTCAGGCCCATGCTGGCCCACCTAAAACCAGGATGCTGAACTTTGTGAAGGAGTGTTTACAATTGGTGTCAGTCTTCAGATAAGCACATCCTGCTTTCTGTTTACCAACCAGTTAAAGGCCCAGAGGTGTACCTGGCAATTGCAGCACCTCTGCTGCAGCTACTCTCACGAACCTGGGATCCTAGCCCACCCTGCTCCTTCAAGCCTCTCCAGAGGAGCGAAAAGGCCCGCAGGATGGGGAGAAGCAGTTAAGTCAGTAGCAGGTTGTGGCTGCAAAGTTTTCTTCCAGCTCTCAGGAATCCAAACTTTTATCGGGAATTAAATATTCCTCAGGGACTTTTCCAAGTCTGCAGATATTTCCTCTTAAGGATTCCAGCCCCTACCCCAAACATGTAAGCAACATCTCAACTTTCCCAATGAGCCAGAGGCTCTGAAGTCTGATCAGAGACTACCCACTCCCAACCAGTCACTCCCCAGTCCACGCCAGTATTAGGATCTTACTTGCAAAGAAAACACTACATCAATGTCTTCTAATCCTCCTGGTTAAACGCGGGATGACAAAGAAAGATACACATCATGGAATGACCGGGTTGCGTCTGTTCGGGCAGAGGTGTGTCATGTTCACGTAAAGAGAAGGATTCCAGCCTAATGGAAGTAAAACCGCTCAGAGCTCAGCTCTAATGAAAGAAGCTATTCTAAGAGACAATCATACATGATGAGAGGGCACGTCCACATCACAGAGCAGACAACTTCACGGAATAAATGACAGTAATTTTCACAGACTGGGTGCTTTGCTTTCTAAAGGTGTGTTTTCAGAAGCCCTGCAATAAACCTTAATAAATAACATTTATGGAGTCCCTACCATATACACATGGGACACAGTGTACAAGATATTGTAACAACTGTGTACACCTGAGACAAGGACCTCAAGAATAAAAGATTCATCACAGTCTAGATACTGTGCAAGCCACTTTCCCCTCTGTATTACTCTATCTCAGAATTGCAGCAGCTTGATTTGGACTGTAACGGGCCTGGGAATCCATGTATTCTTTGAGGAAAGCTCTAAAATCAGCATCTATTTAAGCCCACTGTATGAACAAGGAAAAACACACCAAAGGAAGCTATTTTAGATGTCTCCTCTAAGATCATGACAGTGGGTGTCCATGGAAAGCATGTTTCCTGTGATCATTCCTTGGCTACGGGTTCTTCTATTCTGTCTTCTAGTCACTGGCGGACAATGCTGGGTAGAAACAAAGAGTGTGGTGGCTCTGGAGTCAGACATCCTGGGCTCAATGGCTGGCTGGCCACGTACTAGCTGTGTGACCTCGGGCAAGTCGTATCACCTTGCTGTGCCTGGTGCTGCATTTATTACATGAAGACAATAAATGGACTTTCCTTCAGGGGTTGTTTTGAGGATCAAGTAAGACAATTCCTGGAAAGCATGCCGGCTGGCACTTAGCTCTCAGGGAACATTAGCTATCACAATTCCATTACTAGTAGCCATCAGGCATACTGTAACTGGTGCCAAGGGGTGGGTTTTCTTGGTTTTTTTTTTTGTTGTTGTTGTTGTTTGTCTTTTTTAAAAATATATATATATTTGCAATAAAATTTCAAAATAGAGACTTTGTTTACTTGGGGAAAATACAACTATTCTCCTAGGGTGACTAGAAAAATCACTGCATTACCCCATGTCTAATCACATTGAGTTCAGATAGGCTTTTTTCTGTGTATTACAGCTGAACAACCTGAGAATTGGAGGGTTCCAGAGGCTGGTACACAGGTGACAAAGAGAGGTGGGACTGCAACACAGGTCTAGGTCAGTCCGAAGTCCATGCCTTTATCATGACACATATTCTTTTTTTTTCCTTTCTTTTTAGGGCCGTACCTGTGGCATACGGAAATTCTCAGGCTAGGGGCTGAATTGGAGCTGCAGCTGCTGGCCTGCACTACCACCAGATCTGAGCCGCATCTGTGACTTATACTGCAACTTACAACAACGCCAGATCCTTAACCCACTGAGAGAGGCCAGGGATCAAACCTTCGTCCTCACAGAGGCTACATCAGAGTCTTTACCCCCTGAGCTACAACAGGAACTCCCATGCCACATATTCTTAAAGTTAACCCTCAGTACAGAAAGGAAATATACCTAGAAAATTCAGATAAACTAAAGCAGTGCTTGGGTTCAGTTGGAAACGCAATCTTACACTGAAATTTCTAGCCTAGAGATGTTCAAGAGAAATACAATGGGAGCCACGTATATTCAATTTTCTAGCAGCCACACTGAAAAAAAGCAATATAAAATGGGTAGATTTAGTAATGTTAAATACACTTTAACCCTGATTTCTAAAATCCTACCATTTCAACATGAAATCAACATGAAATTATGAGATATACTTTCTATTTTTTATATATATACCAAGTCTTTAAAATCTGGAGTGTGATGTCCCCATATAGCACATCTCAGTTCAGACCAGCCACGTCTTTACCACATGTTCAATAGACACCTGGGACCAGGGGACAACATACTGGACAGCAGAGTGCTAGATGTTCTTGGCAATGATAGCTCATGCTAAACAATATGGAAAGAAACCATCTGTGCTACTTGAGAGCCACTTCTAAGCTTTCACCTGGCCGCCCTGAGATTTAGGGAGAACTCCAGCCATTACCTCATCTTCTTGGCTACAATCTCGGATACACCCATGATCTCAGCTGCAAAGACCAGGTATTCTCACCTCTAGTGCAGGGTGGGATGGCCTGCCCAAATCCAGGCACATTTTCTTTCCTGATGTCAGGGGAATGCACATGGGAAACAGACATGGAACAGTAAGACAGCCCTGCTGAGCAGGTAACTATGAAGCAAATGGGTGATTTTTTCCCCCAGTGCTTGTGGACCAGCAACAACAACAAAAAAGCCCTTATGTGCTAAATTAAAATAGCTCAGCCATGAGTTCCCTTCATGAGGCCTGGCTCCATGGCGGCGGGCGGGGGGGGGGGGGTCCTCACCCAGGCCCTAGCTGACAGCAATCTCCCCTCTTGGGCGGACACAGGCCAGAGATGAACATTTCATTGCGAGAGGGATCCAGAGGACTGCTGAGTGCCTGGCCGATCTCTGCAAGCAAAACATCCCAAGGAAAAAGGGAAGCAGCTCCACAAAAAAAGAGACGTTTTCAAGAGAAGGCCAAATGAATAATGGGGTCCTGTTCTCCCAAGCTGCAGACATGAGGGACGGGCCTCCTTCTCCCTTAACTCCTTTCTTCTTCCCTTCTCTCATTTCCTCATCCCTTTCTTCCTTCATTCACTCAGAACCTACTAAGTGTCTGGCACTGGAGGCAGAGAGGGAAAGACACTGTTGACAGCCTCAAAGGCCTTACAGTGGACAGGTCCATCATCCACCACAATCTGGTGGTGTTTGTACTTCTACCAAGTAGAAGGAAAAGAAGACAACTGAGCAAGGATAAAAAAAAGAGCAAGGAAAGAGGGTAGATGCAAGGAGGTTTCCAGGAAGGAGGCTAGTGTGTGCAAAGGCACGGAGTGGCAGGGAGCTGCTGGGAACCCCGTCTTATCATGGTGGGGAGAAAATGCAGGATCAGCTCTCATGTCAAGAGCAGAAGCCAAAGCATAACTGGTAATTTAATACCATGGAAAGAAATTTGATTTAAGGGCCTACCGGCTAGGTTAACATCTAGAATTTATGAAGTGGGCCAAGAGGAAGGCAGATTCTCTATGAGGCTGACATGCCTCTCTACACAGCCAGGAGTCTGGGAGGATAGGATCAAGGGTGGGCCTCCTGGGCTTCTCAGGTCAGCACATCTGGGCAAGGACTAGTCTTGGCTGCCATACTGGGCTTAGGAGAGGTTTAGAAAGGCAGAGACTCCCAGGTGTCTTGACCAGAACCTGACTAGGGAAAAGCCTAGGAAGAAGAAAGACTGCCTGGCTTTGTGTAGGACTGGAGGAGCATACACCTCCAAGGCAGAGGGAGAGAGGATGCTACCTTTGATTAATGAAACCAAATGGCTCTGGGGCTGGATTTGACTACTTCGGTTGCAGACCACTCAGAGCAGGTGTGGATTTCCAAACCAGTTTTGGAATGTTGGCACACAGAGCCAAGACTGCTGCTGACAAGATGGGGATAGGAAATAGTGTGACATAGAAGGGCTGTAAAAATCATGAATGCCCCCAACTGAGCACGTTTTTGAAAATAGTCCTCTTGGGCCCAGGAACACAACAATTCTAAAATACTCAAAGAATGAGGCAGCATGAAAAAGTTTACTCCTGAAATGGACGGCTCTTAAATATAAACAGATATGTTACCTACTCACCTGTACCTCAAGAGGGTAGAGATTAAGTCAAGTCACTGGATTGGAATACAGTAGTTAAGGGGCAGAGCTGAGAAGCCTTATGAAACTTTTTGAACACATCCCTTAATCTATTCATTAAAAAAGGAGAGGAAACCAACAATGGCAACATTAAGTGTATTGCCTAATATCACAACAAGCCAGAGGCACTAGGAAGACAAGCACAAAAATCTTCCGGAATCGGCCCTTTAATCCTACCTTCCATCCACAGAAGAGAAGAGACTTGTGGTTGCCAAGGAGGAGGGGGAAGTGGGGGAAAGGGTGGGATGCACTGGGAGTTTGGGGTTAGAAGATGCCTACTATTACATGTAGAATGGATACATAATCAAGTCCTACTGTATATGTATAGCACAGGGAGCTATATCCAATCTCTTGGGGTAGAACATGATGGAAGGTAACATGAGACAAAGTATATATATATATATATATATATATATATATACACACACACACACACACACACACATATATATATAAATGCCTGGGTCACTATACTATACAGCAGCAATTGACACAATACAGTAAATCTACTGTACTCTCATAAAAAAAGAAAAAGAAAAAAAACACTTTAAAAAAAGATGGCAAGCTCCATACTAGTGATGCAAAGGCAGGTCTGAAAGGCAGACAAGCTCCCTGTCCTCACATAGCCTCTGTTCTCAAGTGGGAAGTAGTGAATCAGGCAGTAACAAAATGAACACAAGTAGTGACTGCAGAGCCTGAGCTTACTAGGAAGACACCTGAGTGCCACATTAGAATATGGATGAGGAGTACGAGTGCAGGTAAAGTCGGGGGTGCCCTGCACTGTTCCCTCTGAGCCATTCACCCCCTGGTGCAGGTGAAGAGTTCAGACAGCAGAACTGAGCAGCAACCCTGGGGCCCGTGTGAGCTTAGTAATCCACACAGGAGTCCCTTTCACTGGCCCCCACATGCTCTAGATCACGCCTGTTCATAAACAGCATAGGTCATAGAGAAACAGTCTTTCTATAAAATCCAATCACACAAATAGTATAAGGGGGAAAACAAACTAAGAGAGAGGAAAAATGGGTGGTTACCAGTGGTGGGGTTGGAGTGGGCAAAACGGGTGAGGGCGGTCAAGAAACACAAAATTCTAGTTTTTAAATAAGTCAGTCCTGGAGATGTGATGTACAGCACAGCAACTATAGTTACTGATAATTTATATTTTAAAAAATTATATTTAAAAATTATATTTAAAAAATTGCTAAGAGTAGATCTCAAAAGTCCTGGTCACAAGAAGGAAAAAAAAATGTAACTATGGGAGAGGATGGATGTTAACTAGACTTACTGTGATCATTATTTTGCAATATATACAAATAACAAATTGATATTTATAACCAAACCTAATTTACTGTTACATGTCAATTATATCTCAATCAAAAATAATTTAAAAATAGGAGTTCCTGTTGTGGCTCAGTGGAAATGAACCTGATTAGTATCTATGAGGATAAGAGTTTGATCCCTGGCCTCGGTCAGTGGGTTAAGAATCCAGCATTGCTGTGAATTGTGGTGTAGGCTGCAGACTCAGCTCAGACGCCCCGTTGCTGTGACTGTGGTAGGCCAGCAGCTGTAGCTCTGATTTGACCTCTAGCCCAGGAACTTCCATACACCACACCTGTGGCCCTAAAAAGCAAAGAAAGGAGAAAGAAAGAAAGGAAGAAAAAAGTAGCTTACCAATAAATAAGAAAATCAAATCTAAAAAGGACTCCTGGAGTTCTCTGGCAGCTGACTGGGTTAAGGACCCAGTGTTGTCACTGCAGCAGCTTAGTTCACTGTTGTAGCACAAGTTTGAGTTCAATCCCTGCCCCCAGGAACTTTTGCATGATATGGGCGCAGCCAATTGAAGGAAAAAAAAAACAAAAACAAAAGACTCCCAAACTAAAACACCGACAAACATAGAATTGAAAAAGAAATCATCAAACCTATGGATGGATTTCTCTGTCAGCCCATAGACCACATTTAAAAAAAAAAAAAAAAAAGTAAATTTGTTATCACAAATCCAAATATGGTAAGTCAGGAAAGATTAGCATGAATGTAGAAGTAGAAACCAACAGTGAAAGAGTACTTATAAAAAGAAAAAGAGGGTTGGGGATCCCTCGTTGCTGTGGCACAGGCCAGCAGCAGTAGCTCCAATTTGACCCCTAGCCTCGGAACCTCCATATACCATGAGTGTGGCCCTAAAAAACAAAAGAAAGAAAGAAAAAAAAGAAAGAAAGGAAGGAGGGAGGGAAGGAAGGAATTAAAAAAAAAGCCTATGGATATATCAGAAACATCAGCAGAAACTGGGAGCAGGGCATTAAGGATCTCTTTTCTGATTCCGAGTTTTTAGAAAACTATAACAGGTTGGAGAAAATCCAAAGAAGGGCAATGGAAATGATTAAGAGGGTAGAACACGGAACCTCCAAGGAAAGGTGGAAATGGTTGGGATGGTTGAGCCTGAAAAACAGAAAACTAAGAGCAACTTAATGAATGCCTTCAAGTCAATGATGGGTTATCAAAAAGGAGTTGCCAAAAAGTTATCTTCTCAAACGAGAGAGGACAGAGGAAACAGTCGTTTTTGTTTTGTTTTGTTTGTCTTTTTAGGGCCGAAGCATATGCAAGTTCCCCAGGCTAGGCCATAGCTCGAATAGGAGCTATGGCTGCCGGCCTACACCACTGCCAACAGCCACCCCAGATCAGAGCTGGGTCTGCAACCTACACCACAGCTCACAGCAGCACTGGAGCCTTAACCCACCAAGCGGAGCCAGGGATTGAACTCACATCCTCGGGTTTTTTTACTGCTGAGCCATGACGGCAACTCCAGGAAATTGTCTTAAATGACAGCAGAGGAAAGAGAGTGAGCAAGTGAATTAGGTAAAGCAAACCAAATAGAGGAGTAAGTTACTCTTCACCGGACTTGACTATGCTGAGGGAAATTCTACAGGGCGATCCTCACCACCACAAGCCATTCTCCTTGACCATAAATAGGTCTACTTAGGTATGCTGAAGTAGAGATGAGACCCAGGACCTTCAGTAGTCCTTTTTTTATGCTATTACAATTGCTGGTTCATAAAAGTGATAAGGCTTTACTAATATTCCATTTCCTACCTTCATAGAAAAAAAAAATCAAGATCTAGCAAGATGCCCTGGATGTGTTCGGCAAGGACATTATTTATAATTCAATAAATGACAGTAAACACAAACAAGAGTAAAGAAGCCCTAATTAACATAATGATGCTTACATGGGAAATTAGCCCAATGGAAGACACCCTGGGGTCCCAGTGCTGCTAAATTACAGATGGAGGGTAGAACTGCCATGCACCTGAACTGAGTTCAAGCTGAATTCCAGGATCCTCATCACTTCCTTCCAGAAGAGGCATTTATGGCAGAAGGCTCAAGAACCAATTAAAAAAGGTAATTTCACACTATTTCTATTGTGCCCCCAAAGGGCCGAAGGCAGCTCCATCCCCACGACACTGAGCTATGCTTGTCATCCGGCTAGTTTTCAATTGACACTGCTGTGTCTGTGTGTGTATGTTTTTTTCCACGCTGGGCCTACTAGGGTTTTGTAAAAAACTGCAACTCCACACAGGGCTGTTGGTCTCTTCTTGGGCTGTGATCAGAAATAGAGAATGATTTACACTCCTGAAGAAGAAAGAGTGAGCTCAGCGCTGGCTGTAGGCAGCGGTGAGGATTCTACAAGCCAAGTCAAATTGAAGATAAAGAGGAGGAGGTGAACCATGCTGCCACTGGGTCATTTGTATCTCTGGTTCTGAGAAGTAATCCCAAAAAGTACTGCTATTCTTGTGAAAACCAACTGCTAAACCTTTGCTGGCATTAAGTGAAAGTAGATATTGTCACTCAATTCCACAGAATTCTAAAAAGGTACTGCTCTAAATGGTAGTCACTAGCTATGTGGCTACACAGGGCTAATTAAATTAATGACAAGTAAATGAAATCAAAAATTTAGTTCCTCGGTTGCACTCAGCACATTTCAAGTGCCTGAGAGCCACACTGGTCAGTGGGCACTGCATGCAAGAGCAGAGGTAAATTAATGTTTTTACCAACACAGAACATTCTATTGGGCAGCTCTGTTCTAGAATACAAAAGGCTGAAAGAGACTGGAGAAATCAGACAAATAATTTTTTTTTTCTTTTGAGGGCCGCATCCATGGCATATGTTAATTCCCAGGCTAGGGGGTGAATTAGAGCTGTAGCTGCTGGCCTACACCACAGCCACGACCATGTAGGGTCCGAGCCACATCTGCAACCTACACAGCAGGTCATGGCAACACCAGATTCTTGACAACCCTGATGGAGGCCAGGGACCGAACCCGCATCCTCATGGATATTAGCCAGGTTCGTTACCTCTGAGCCATGAGGGGAACTCCCAGACAAATAATTTCATAGATGTGGGAACTAAGGCCCTCCTAGAGGATGTGACTTGTCCAAATAGTTAACTGTCATCTCTCCGTTCAACCCCCAGCCAACGCAGCTGGGACTACAGAGGTCCAAGAGACATCGCATGTCACTGAGTCATGGGGGCCTTGGGAAAGGAAGATGAGAGAGGAAGGTGACTAACCTCCAGAAATGTGACAAGAGCAGGGTGTAAAGATGGTCCAGGTGGAAGGTGAAGAACCAGGCAAGGGAAATAGTCATCTTTTATGTGGGCTTCTGACTCAAACTCAGCTGACATTTTAGAAAGGTCTAAGAAAATGTAGAATAAGTAAAGAAGGGGAAAATGGAGGCTTGATTTTCAACGTTCCTGTTTCAGTTACCTATTGCTCTGTAGCAGACCACTCTAAACTCAGAGGCTTAAAATAGCAATTTTTTTTTTTTCTTCTAAAATTCCGGAGTTCCTGTCGTGGCACAGCAGAAACAAATCCGACTAGGAACCATGAGGTTGCGGGTTTGATCTCTGGCCTCACTCAGTGGGTTAAGGATCCGGCGTTGCTGTGAGCGGTGGTGTAGGTTGCAGACACGGCTCGGATCAGGCAGTGCTTCGGCTGTGGTGTAGGCTGGTGGGTACAGCTCTGATCAGACCCCTAGCCTAGGAACCTCCGTATGCCGCGGGTGTGGCCCTAAAAAGACGAAAAGACCTAAAAAATAATAAAAATAATAAAATAAAATTCCGGGGACTGGCTGGGCTCAGCTGGGTGGTTCTTCTAAGGCCGGTGTTGCAGCGCGGGGGTGGGGTGGGGGGGAATCATTCACACGACTGCATTCAGCTGGGAGCTTACCTGGTCCTCCAAGATGTGGGAATCTCAGTTCTTTGCCCCCTAAAGTTGGCCTCTCACCATAAAGCAGTCTAGCCTGAGTGACCCTATGTGGCAAGTGTAATCCAAATAAACTAAGAGGAAAGCAGCCAAGCCTGGAACTCATACAGCATCACTTCCGATGCACTTCATTGACCAAAGCAAGTGAAAAGATGCCCAGAGTAAAAGAGAGGGGGACTCAGACTCCATCTCCTAATGAGGGCAGTGCCAAGAAACATATGGCCATTTTGACTCTTATCACATTCCCAGCACAACAAGCTGAGGAGTCTACACTCGATCTCACAGGAAATGAGGAAGCAAGAGAATCAAGGGATTTGAGTTGTGCTTTAAGGAGAAAAATCAAGTTTTGATAAGTGGAATAAACAGTGGCTACAGACACCTGTTAGGTGGATATGATAGTTTTAGTATGACTTGAAAATAGCATCTGACTTCATAGGAGGGAATGGGGAGGCTGTATGAAAATTGTTTCAATGATAAAAAGCTACAGTTCCGAGCACCTATAATTGAAGGCCAGGGAGAGAAACTGGGTCAACATTTCAGATCAGAGTTAACTAAAAAAAATGATGCATTATTTACTCAGATGGGAAAAGCTTGTTAAGTAAAGGTAAGTGTTCATTCTGGATCAATTTAGAAAAATCCCTACCTGCAGTTTATGTTTAGATTCTAAAAGAATGACAGCCACAGACCCATCCAAAGAGACACCAAATGGCTGGTCAAATGTACCTTAAGTGCTTTTTAACCTGGTTTCAATCATCACTTACAATTTTAAAAATTCTGCTGAACAGGTAGCTCCTCTGGAGAATTAGAAAGTTAAACAACGTTTACCATTAGCAAGCCATTATTTGGAAAGCTGAAACTGCATACTAAATTATAGGGTATAAGAGATACTTAGCTCACTGAAACCTGGCCAAAATATTAGGACAAATGCAACTAAATACTAGCTTGGAATTCTGATTCATCATTTGTTCCCACAGCCTTTATCTTTCTATCTCGGTTGAAATAAGTACCATCAATGTGATCTCTTCAGAAGTCCCATTCTAACCGAAGGAAGAGCCAGCCCCACTAAGATGTCTCACACGAAGACAGAGTTTTGGGATAACTGTCTGTTCTGGTTAGGTATCTATGGAGTTCCCATTATATGCCAAGTGCCAGAGATACAGCAAAGAACGTGACAGAGTCTGTCTTATCGCAACGAACATTCAAACAAATTAATAGCAAATCCACCTAGGATCATTTCAGCTAATGATACATGCTGCGATGGCAATCCAGTGGGAGCTGGTGGTGACATGTATATGCAGGAATTACTTAGACAGAAGGGTCTTTCCTAAGTTCTCAAAGTGTCAGAAATTAAAGGGCCAAATGTTTTGGCACCTGAAAGTTTTATCTCATCCAGTAGTTTCTTAATTTCTGTCTTCTCTGATGTCTCTTCTCAACTCTTAAAAAAAAGAAGCTTTTTCAAAGTTTTCAAGCTATAAGGAACTATAGAGGAGATGGGGTAAGGAGAGAGAATAAAGCTATTTTAGAAAGCTTAGGAAGGAGTTGCCATTGTGGTACAGAGGAAACAAATCCAATTAGTCTCCGTGAACATTCAGGTTCGATCCCTGTCCCCGCTCAGTGGGTCAGGGACCCAGCGTTACTGTGAGCTGCGGTGTAGACTGCAGACGTGGCTCGGATCCCAAGTTGCTGTGGCTGTGGTGTAGTCCAGCAGCTGCAGCTCTGATTCAACCCCTAGCCTGGGAACCTCCATATGTTGTGGATGCAGCCCTAAAAAAAGCCAAAAAAAGAAAAGAAAATAGCAATTTGCAAGCCATCCACTGCTACTTACCAATAGATGGGAAAGAATCTCAAAGGCTTCGTGTGGTTTATAGGGGCCCTTTACTCAGGTTAACTAATCAGAATCTCTAGATGAAAATGGTCTGAAATCTCCTCTACTAATATTCTAGCTACAGGATACGTAATTTGGGGTAGATCTTTTCATAACTATTTTTCACATTTCATGAAATTTTCTTGGTAGCCGTTGTTATTCCAGTTACCACAGCCATCATTCTTCTAAGCACGATCAGTCTGTCTTTCCTTATTAGAAGATGAATCAGTGCGATGCAAAGAGGAGGGGTATGCATCAAGCTGGTGCTCTGTCTACATGGTGTTTTCTATAATCATACACACCAACAAACATACACCCCACAGAAATAAATTCTGAGTTAAAGAATGTTGCATGTTAAGTTTGGCTTCAATAAAAACAATGGGCAAAAATAATAGTTTAAAGGAGTCAATCTCCTAGAATCCTTTTTGTTCCAGGCACACCCAGGGTCTGTCTTTAACAGGCCCTGATACTTCAATGAAAAAATGGAGGTGCCAATGATTTGTAGGCTAAATGAATGTTAAATACTTCAAAGGCCTGGACAAACAAGTCGGCAGCAAAAATTTTATGAGTTCACTTCCTTCAAGGGAACTTGGAGAGCAGGATTTTATTGCCGCGAATTCTAGTCACCCTCTCTACCCCTTAGCATCTGTTTGAAATATGTAGTAGACAATTGCTTTTTTGGCTATGACTCAGGTGGTTGAAACACAGGACAAACAGACTACTGTATATAGGCTTTCCTCTAGCAATGAAAATTTTTATTAACTCTCTTGCGTAGCAAATGTGGTGGCTGTTTAGTGCCCAACCTCCAAGGCACCATCAAGCATCTTGACTGGTTACAGACGCTGGTGGCCAAGCATGGGGGTGGCCATGCTGAAACGTGTCTACGTTTCCTTGCATTTCAGAAGCAGCAGAGAAAACAAGCACAAGGGTGAAATCCTGTGTTCTGTTTCCTTCATCAGTCATACGTGTAAAATTCCAAGTTAAATACTCAATATGAGCGTTCTCCATAAATATGTCAGCCGTGCCACAGAGGCCAGCCAAAACAAACCAGCCCCCTGGTTTGGAGCAGCAGCATTTTCACAGAAGCCACGCACTTGCCCGCTTTTCACCAATTTTCTCAAAGTTTCCCCCAAGACAACGGAAATGTTAGAAAGCGGACCACAGACCGTAGTAAGGCAGGGCTTGCTTTCTTAACTCCCACAGGGACTGCGGGAGGATCAAGGGCCCAAGGTCTGACCAGCCAAACACGAGTCTGTCAGTAAAATTCCACGCAGACCAAAGCGAAACCCCATCCCACCCGCCTCACCCCCAAATAAAGAAATCTGTGGGCCTGGTTCAGAGAGAAAGCGCATCCCATGTCCAATGGGTCCTGTTCCATATAAGGACTATAAATACATTTGGAGGCTGCCTACATACTGAAAATACTACATTTAAAGTAATCAAAGGAGAGGTGACTCTGAAGCAGAACAAAACACACTTTGCTGACAAACAGTAAATAGCATCAGAACAGAACTACCTAATAAGGACACCCAAAGACTAGCAGATTTTTACAGATGTGTTAGTCTATTAGTCTACTCACTAACCGGGAAACTGTTCTCACCAAAGCCTTGTAGTCAAGGCTGTTTCATAAGAGAGTGCACATTTCTTTTTTAGGAAACCATTTTATATTTTCTCCTAACAACACTACTGACCATGTCTTTCTTTAAAGGAATAAAGCTTACTTACTCCCGTTACTTGAAAACTAAGATACGCTTTATCATACAACAAACACCAAACTTCCTTTGAACTTCAAACTCATGCCCCCCCACCCACCCCCGGCCTATGACACTTGAAATTATCTGCCTCCAAAATTATAAAGTAAAGGAAAAAGTGAGTGGTTAAGATGACTAGAATAACAACTGTTTTTCTTCCTTAAACCGATTTACATAGCCTTTTTCCTAGCTGTCCCAAAATGCAGATTCTTCAAGGAATATTTCAGGCATTTAAACGGAAAGTGAACTCCCATGAATTTTGGCAAAAATAATGGAAACAAGGACTGAAACAAAAATATCCAATAAAAAACACTTTCTCTTTCCTGAAAGAGATGGAAAGGAAATAAAACACACCCTGAAAAGAAAATGATTTTATAAAATGTTACTAGGAATAGCTTTCACCAAACTGAAAGGGAACGCCACTTTTTTTTTTTTAAATCAAAACCTGTTTCCCAGAATGACTTCTGTAAAGCCATCAGCACCTCACAATTTTTTTTTGTTTAAAGAATATTAAACTTAATTAAGCTCCTTTATATTCCAAAAAATTAAGAAAGGAGGCCAATTCTGCCAAGAGGCCTTTTTAATCATTTCAAATAAAAAAATAAGTAAGTCGCAAAGGACTAACCAGACATTTCAAAAGTGGTAATAATTTTTTCTTACGTGTGAGACCTTGTCTCACTGTATTAAAATCTCTCCTGAAATGTTGGTTATAATTGGTGTACACCTTCTATGGGAGAAATTTTTTCAGAGGCAGAACTTTCCTGATTTCAGGATGGGTTCTAACCCCCACCTTGGTTTTTTAATTTGCCATGCAGTCCAAATGGGCAAACTATGGGAGAGGAAGAGGGTGAGCGCTGATTCCAGCCAAACAAAACAGAAAAAGAAAAAAGAAAAAGCAACACAGCTAGAACAGTCTAGACATCACCCACCCCAGAGGCCCCTCAGACCAGAAGGCCACGTGGATTGCCATGAGCCACTTGGAGATCTCTACAAAATTCATGCATGGGGGGAGACGGGGCACAAAACTTCCCTAGCATTTTCTCCTAACAATTCCTCTGCATATAAAATGAGAGGCAACAGTATCTTCAAGTAACTCTGCAGCCAAGGGTGACAGCAACACCAAGTGTCAGCCACTGATCTCAATTGTCCATTTAACAGCATGAAAACAAGACCAAAGAAGACAGGCTGAATCGCTTGACTTGAAGAACATAACTATGCTCTGCTGAAAGATGATTTTAAGTTCTAACACGAATCATATCCTGGAGAGCAAGAAAACCTGAAGAAGATTAATTTGCAAACTATTTAGAAAGAGAGCCCAACACCTAGCTACTGCTGCATGCACTCTCTTGCTATGTGCCTACAGAGCTTGTAGACACCAGTCTCCTGGGAACCTGAGCGCAGAGACCGGGGAATCAAAAGGAATCCTTGCCTTCAAGACACTTGGAATCTGAAGGGAGAAAAGTCAAGGACATGAAAGACAACACAAGGGAGATGGTGACCAGTTCTATTCAGGGGACCATCAAGGCACCATGAATAATATATGCCACCTAGTGACCTGTCACTGCCCTACCTCCCCACGACTCACACAGTTCAGTTCTTTCAACTTTTCCTGAACCCTGGGTAATTAAAACCCCAAATTTGGCAACCCAAGCTAATTCTGAAAGGCACTGCCTGGGAATTTAGTAGAAGTTTAAACAACTTGTTTACATGTGTTTGGCCCATCTGTTTAAACACAAAGTTTATTTTCATAGGAGCAGATCTTGGGTGCAAGCGCCTTTTGTGCTTGGGACCACTACTGACCTCTCCTCCCGCTCTGTCTCCCTAATCTGTATGCTAAATCTCCTCTGTAAACACAACTCGAATAACAACTTTTTATGATAAATGGTGAACACCTCCAATTTGACAGCTGCAAAATAAACTCGACTTTTATAACCAGGAAGCATTCTAAACACACAGAAAAAACTCTTCTTTAGGCTGGTCTCTTCTAAGAACGCACACACAAAGAATTTCCTGTGTGTGTGTGTGTGTGTGTGTGTGTGTGTGTGTGTGTGTATCTACGATCCTGAGCATCATTCGGAACTGTGAGCATTCCCATCATGCCTTGGTGTTTTCCAGCCCCATGATGCCCTCACTTTTGATTGTGGAGATGATGTTGAAGTGCACGGAGTATTTACTGATCCGGTTATCTTGTTCTGTGACAGGCAGAATCAATCAATCAAGAGGCCAGCTCTGCACTTACATATTCCAGGCACATCTCCGCACTTCAGGATACGAGATCACAGTGTTATCCAGCCAAATTTGATCAACAAATGCAGTTCCCCTGTGCCACAGCAATCTCCGATGAAGATGTTATTATGTGGAACTGAGCAAAGTGATAAAGACAGGACAGCGAAGCTCGGAGAAGCCCGGCTGGACCTTACTGACAGCTTTTATATACCGAGGCGGTGATGTCCCCTTCTACCAGGATTATAGAAGTTCCCTTGATTTGAAAAAAAATCATGCTGTACATACATGCGTGACCCCCCCAAACACTGCATTTCCCCATCTAATATGAAAATCCTCAAGGAAGCAGCAGCATATATTCGGTGCAACACTGCAAGCAAAATCCTTTAATAAAGCGGGCAATATTTAAAGCATAGAAGACATTCATGTGAGTTTCCATGGAGCACTTGTGACAGTCTGCTGCTACGACTACTACTCTTATTATCTTTATTAGTTATTGGCGTAAGCTAATGTCTGAAAGACAAAAACATGTTTTCATAATTTAATCAATGTTGTAAATAATTTTATGAATACCATGTCTATGACACCGTGTGTAAGTTGGTGTCAATATTTCGAGTGGCTCTCAAAAAGAGTCTGAGACAATCTCTTATTGTGCCAATAGCTTTTACTTCACTAGTGCCCTGCAGTTATTTTACATTATTTAATCCCAAATCCCATCTTTTGGATTCTGCCTTCCTCTTGCATTTTAAATCTTTAATGGGAGCCTTTGGCGGTCCATGGGTACAATGATTAGATATCTGCAGAGAGAAATTGAAAAATTAATCATCGTTTCCATTTTATATTTTTGTACTACACCAAAAATTACTTACTTGTAGAGCTAAGTTCTACACTCTTGCAATATGTTCCTTAACATTGCAAATGTGGAGAATGATTTCAGATAAAGCATGTCCAAACTGAGCCAGTAAACAGCCTTAAGTTATTCTTTGAGATCTGTATTCTGGGTTTTCATCCAAATTTCATTGCGATTCATTTTAATTAAAATACATTTATTGGTGGAGGTTATGTTACATGCGGCCTCAAACCAGGGCAAGAATATCCCCAGCTAATCATAGGAATGATGTTAAAATTGTTTATTATCCTTTTATGAATTTTCCTACTTAAATTACAGCATTTCACAACTCTCTGCAAAAAGCGAAACACTATCCACAGGCAGTTTATTGTAAAAACTGATCTATGCATTAATCTGACCTTCACTTAAACAGCTCCTCAACCACAAGGAATGGAGGAAAAAAACAAAAGCACCTAATGTCAGCGATCACATTGCGAGTACCATCAAACTGCTAAATCTATTAACTTTTGTTTTCTTTTTTCACTATTATTAAACTGGAAAGAAAAATTCAACTGGAAAAATTGTGCCTTTTTGGTTCCCTTGTCATCATGTAATAAGTATGAGAAATATATGTGCAATGGCCAAATGGCCGGTAGACAAAACACCCACTCTAAGTGACGTACTGTTTTCCATACCACTCAGACAAAATCAAAACAACAGAACTGCTGCAAACAAAAACAAAATAACATTTCCCATCAGCATTCCAGACAGAGAAAATTTACAGGAAAAGAAGCTGGGAAAAGAACCAGAATGAAATAACTGTTCATACCTCCACTCGTGGTGGAACCATGGCTTCAGACAAACAGCACGGACTTGAGCACTGAAATGTTTAACCATTGATAAAATGTTTGCCAGTGTTGGAAAAGTTTTTTTGTTTTTTTTTTTTCTTTTTAGGCAAACATTTGCCCTGTTTAAAGTGATGAAGTGCTTCTATAGAACTGAGGGGCCTACATTTCTCTCTTTTTTTTTTTTTAAGCAAGGGGAGGGGGGTGAAGAGGGAGGGGGGAGACTTATGATAAGAAAAGAAACTTCAGTCGTAGCAGTATCCAGAAGCAAGTGTGTCATTTAATTAATTCTCCTTTCGCTGAGAGATAGAGAAATGTTTCCTGGTGCTGCTAAGTCTGTCTGGCAGGAGAATGTAAAACTCACTTGAAAAAGTGAAGATGATCTCTTTTTATAGCTGAGTCACATGTGTGTAACTTTATGAACGCATCGGCTCCCGGGAAGTTACTGGATCAGGGTTTCGCCTAGATACCTGCCCATAAACTGAGGCAGCGAGAGGTGACTGTCAACAGCTGTATCCACCGATTTCATGGAGTCAGTTTACAGTGTCTCCATCACCGTGGATTCTTGTCAGCTGCACTCTCGCTAACACAATTCCTGTGTTTTGCCTGGCAGTAAATGGACGCTTCTGCCCTAGCGTCGTCTAAACAACTCCGTTAACATTTGCCCCCGAGCGTCTCTCTCTTTGTCCAGTCCCTGTCTTCTAACAGATGTCATCCAAGCCTAATCAAGCATAAAATGGTCATAAATATTTCTTTCTGGTAGATTTCACATTCGCATTTCATGCAGGGACATGATATTTTTCTGCTACCTCCAGGGAGAGCCTAATGCAAAAACCAGTTACTTACATTCTAGCCTCATGGTCCTTGAGTAAAATGCAGAACATGTTCTCAGCTCGGAGACATAAAAAGGCTTAAGACTTTATCTTTGGTCTTTTGTTTAACTGCACCTTTTTTCTTTGCATTTTTTTCCCCCCAAATGCATCTTCATTTTCCAGTTTACACTTAGGCGTTACAAATGTTCCTTTGTGCGTGTGAAACTATAAAACGAGATCTAAAATGGGACTACGTCTACCGTATTTCAGCAACTTCAGGTTTTCAACCTTAGATCCTTAATTACTTGCAATAGGAGATTTTTTTTTTTTTGCTCAGATACCTCATTCAAATAACAAGCTATTTGGAAAGTAGATGAGATAAGGGGAGGGCTCTTTTCTTGGGGTTCATTTTACGCGCTATTTTGCAGCCTTTTCATCACATTCCGTTAAAACAATGGGATGAGGCCGGGATACAAATTTAAGGTTCATGCCAATTTACCAGATGAGAAAAGGAAAGATTATCACGAGATAGGCCCCGTTTCTAAGACTGAAACTTTGATCAAGCAGGGGAAGCTCCTCCAGACAATTAAGTTGCCTCCTTAAGGAGAGAAGAGCTGGTAATCGGCACAATCATATTTGTCTTCTGGAAACTTAGTAAATAATGAGCCTTAAACTAAAATAAAACTATCCTAATAATACTTTTGAGGCCATATGTCTGTGTTTCTCTTTCCTATTCCCTTTGTCAAAACACACATCTTATACTGCTATTTAAAGCGAACTGCAAAACACTTAGCGGTATATATCACAACAATGGCACTCCCCCCACCCTTCACTCCGCTGAGCCTAATATTTGATTACTGCTAGTCAAATCAAGCTTTCAGGCAAATAATCTCCATTTTTAAAGTTAATGAGATATGGTCATGTCGACAACAGCTTGCAGAAACTTTTAATTTTAATTCCTGCAGGCTGTGCTGGCCTCTTTTACAGCAACTACTGTATGAATGAGTCAAATTTGCCAACATGGCTTATGTAGACAAGTGCACACTAATTAAAAATACCCACTGGTATCATAATTTAAATACCATGAAAATAAACTGTGAAAGTCGCTCGGATCCAGTCTCATGGTTCCCTTTGAGCGCGCGCTTCCTTTGACTATAGGATGTTTTATTGCTGGCGTGTTCTTAGCTGAAAACCACTTTGCATCTTGGAGGAATCTGAGAGTGTAATATAATTACACAATTTGTGTTAATATTTGTTTCTCATAAGCTGTTAAGCAGGCCTCCCAGAACGACCACTAATTGAGAAAACCATACTGCGGAGGCAAGCGACAAAGTGACACTCTTGATTTAAGGTCCCTTACAACTTCTCTTGGGTCTATGGTAACTTCTCTGGTCGCTCTCAGCTCAAGCCACGAGGAGATCATAGAGAAAACACAGTTGTTTTTGTCAGTCTTTCTTTTATCCTTGTAAAGTTTTCATTCCTCTTAATATTTGCATTTTAACTGCATTCCTTCCCAACATAGAAGGAAGGGCAGGCTTCTTTCCCTAAATCTAATCCCTAAATACTGCTCTTCTATAACTCCTTTTCATCCATCCATCTATCCTTCCATCCAGACATTCACACACATAGACACTCACATGTTTTTTTTAATTTAAATAATTTTTGGCAAGGGAATTCCACGGTCTGCCTTTGCCGAGATAAAAGCACATTTTACAGGGTAAAAAAAGGTTGGCACCTCGAGGGTTAAAGCTATTTGAGGGGTTAAATACGCAATTACCTCTGACTAAAACCAGAGAGACATATAGATAAATAGCAGAAATGAAGTCCCCAGGTTCCCTTCAGAAGCCTTCATCACATTACTACCAGACAGAAACTCTTTAAGTACCATTTTCAGATGTTAAATCATTGTTCGCGCTGCACATATTCTTGCTACTCCTGGGGGAACAATATCTGAAGAGAGCGTGCTAACAAATGCAATCCTGTAAACAGGCATTTTTCCTCTTGTTGTGAGTACCTTTGTAGCCCCGCTCCCGGCTCTGTCATCCATGCCTGCGCTTGGCTTTGAAGTTAAAGTACTGAATGAACGGCATCATCTATTATCCAGGGTGTGCATGTAGATTATAAATAAGAAATAGAAGTGACTTTCAGTACACTGCTTTTGCATTACCAAGCTGCCTTCTCTCTTACCTCCTCCTGTCCTTCATACCTTGCAACCAACAACCTATTAGAAATCTGAATTTCGGGGTTTCTTTCAGAGGGAAATGCAGATGGGAAAATTTACGTGCCCAGGTGTGAGGAACTGTACCAACCCTGGCTGGGGTCTGGGCCCCGGGCTCTGAAGCCAGCCTCTCTCCCTCCTAACCCTTATCTTACAGATGCCCTTCAGGACGAGTGTCTGGTGATAGGACCGGTTCTTCATTTACATTTTTCTGTTGACAAACAGAGTCTATGAATATTAATTATTCTGAAGTTTATTTGCAGAAAAGGCACTTTCTAATCCTTATCAATTATTTATTGAAAATCTCCCCCATCTAATAATCTCATTAACATTATTATACTAAGGCCAACAGCAAATATTCCTTTGATAAGTAACAACCCAACCCGTTATCCTTCCTGCCAAATCTCATGTAGCCTCTTCCTTTGCTTAATCAGGGATAACCCGGCTTTTGTTTCCAGGAAGCTCTAGGATAGTCCTCCATTTTTTTTAAAGAAAAGAAAATGTACATACAGTGCCTTTTATGTTAAATAAAAACTGGAAGTTTTTTAATACACTGTGCTAAAAGAAAAAAAAGGAGAAAAATCTAAACCTTGGAAAAATACGTAGGTGCCTGCTTTTTTCATTGCTATTGGGTATATGCTGAATTATTAAATGGAAATTCCAAGGTAGAGAAATCGCAAGGGACAAAAACTGCAGAATCATGGACCGTGAGTGACCCCAGGGGAAAGGCATCACATTTGGAAACATGGGAGGCCTGCAAGAATGTAACACAAATGAAAAACACATCTCAATAATGACAACATCTTGTATTTGTATAATGTTTCATTGCTTATGAAACATTTTCACCTAAAATACCTCCTTTGCTTCCCCTAATGCCCCTCTGACATGTGCAAGACAGTTATTAACTTTATCTTACAGATGAAGAAACCAAGACTAAGCAACTGCCTAAGGTCACAGAGCCACAAGGTGGCAGGACATGGACACTACTCCACAAGTCTCGCACCCCAAATCGGCTGACTGGATCTGTCTTCAAAATGAGGGTCTCCTCTAACTTCCTTCTTCCTTTCTGATTCACTTACGGCTTTTTAAAGGATATCCTTGCTTGCAAGGCCACATTTTAAAGACCTGGAGGAGTTCCCTGGTGGCCTAGCGGTTAAGGATGTGGCATTGTCACTACTGTGGCTCTGGTTACTGCTGTGGTGCAGGTTCAACTCCCTGGCCTGAGAACTTGTGCATGCTGTGGGTGTGGCCAAATAAATAAATAAATCAAGGTCTAGAGTGCCTACTGTGATTTGTTCACTACTGTACTTTTCAAAAGTCAGCAAAGAACCAAATATCTCAAGTAGAGCATGGTTTCTAATTTAATCAGAAATGAATGAGAGAAGAAACAGAGTGCAATTTTAGAAGCAAAAGGAACCTTTGAAATGAACTCGTTTCCAGAGGCTCCAAGAGTTAGTGACTTGCTACAAATCAAGAGTGAATTATTAGTAGCAAGACTCAAACCTAGTCTGGCTGCTACTCCCATCAATGTTCTTGGACCATATTTGCAGAGCCCTTGCATTTGCCAAACTTAAGAGGTCACTTCTTTTTTCCTTTTGATCAAGGCGTCATCTATTTTTTTTTTTCTCCCACAGAAGGAGTTTCTCATCTATTGCCTAAGAACATGAGTCAATACCCCTAAAGATTCCCCAGAATTTAACATGGTTTGATAGGAATAACCAGCCAGGGAAGACATTTGAGCTCTTCTTCATTTCTCTCCCTTGGAATTTCCATTTAATAATTCAGCATATAACCAAGAGCGATGAGAAAAGACATCCCCTCTTCTCTTCACCCCCTCCTGACCAATTTGACCTCATTTACAAAGTCTCTAGAATGAAAAGCATTCCAAAGAAAAAAAAGCCTTTGTTTTCTGGTTTGCCTTTGTTTTTCTTTTGCCCAACATAAAAAAAAAAAAAATATGGCAGGGACAGAATGATTTTTTTTTTGTGCTACATATTAACTGTTATCCTATTAGTAAAACTATACACTCCACACATCAGACAAGGACCAAGCCTGATTCAAAGGCAGGATGTTACACATTCGAGGTAGGAAACCAAGAAAAGGCCAAAGGAGAGCAGGGATGTGGGTGATACTAGCCCACTTCTTGAAGACTGTGACTGTCTAGGAAGGAATCATAGAGGTTACCTCTGGCCAAGTCTGATAAGAGTGAGACGTGGAGATCAGGGCTGAAGTCATCTTACAAGGGGTTGCTGGCAAATTCTGGGAAGTCTTAGCTTCTTTCCCAATAGCATTCAAGAAAATGTGGGCTTGCAGGAACCAGAATAACCACAGTGAATGAGGCTTTAAGGAATGGGAATTGGGAAACAAACTGTGGCAGGAAGGATGGAGCTGGGAAGACTTTTTTTTTTTTTTTAAAGAAAGTGAAAAAATAAAAAGTCATCCATCCTAGACCACAGTGTGACTAGCACAGGAATTTCATCACCTACTACATCAAAACAATTTCCTAGAGCTACCATCAGTTCATCTGCTAGGATAGGGGTCAGCAAACTACTGCCTGAGGGCCAAATGCAGCCCTCAGCCTGTTTCTGTAAATAAAGTTTTATTAGAACACAGCAATGCCCATGTACTGTCTATGGCTATTTTCACAAAGAACTTTTGTGACAGAGACAGAATACCCTATAAAGCCCCAAAAGTTTACTGTTTAAAGTAACTTTTAAAAAGTTTGCTGATCCCTGCTCTAATAAAATTATGGTGAAGAAAAATACCCATCTCCCAATAATCAATAACACATTTTACAATAGATGAACATATACACCTCCCTACACCTCCCCGCCCCCACCCGCAACACAGATAAATCCTAAACATTGAACTTAGTTCTTAATGGTGCTGGTTACCACAAGAATGAACTTTTCAATTTTATCCATCCTGACAGATCGTACAAGGGCCCCCATCCTAGCCCAGAAGACTATTTCTAAACGTCAAGGGCGTCCATGCAAAAGTTAATCAAAGGACAAAGCCTTTATTTTGTCTGAGCTTAGTTTCTTTATCCATAAAATGTGAAGCTGGATCATCTAAGGAATTTTAAACATTCTATAACTCCACAGAGAAAAAGAAGAGATGCGATTACACACATCTATATATTGGGGGGAAGGAGCGGGGCAAGGCGGGGGAGAGAATTGACGACACAGTACAACCAAGTGGGAACAGATGAATGTGTGTGAAAGGGACAAAATGAAGTAGTTTTATCATTCCCACAAGAGGTATGAAGGAGCTCAGCACCTGGAGCTGGGGTAGAAGGAATGTCCAACATAAACATGATAGAAAACTGTTAGGAGAGACCAAGGTTCTATGAAAGCTTCTGGAGAAGGCTTGAGGCTGCGAGAAGCCTGGCAGAAGGGGACCGACTGTGGACTTTGAAAGGAGCTAGAGATGCCAGCCTATGAGCCACCCAGAGAAGTGTTTTTTTTTTTTTTTTTTTTCCAGCTCCTCATACTTGGAACTGAAATAGCCTGGTTTTCTTCTCCAGCCTACCAAGTGCGTCTCTTTTTTGCAGTGACAACAAAGACGTGGCCATGGTGACACCTTCGAGGAACTGAGGTTCTCTTGCCTCTGAAACGCCAGAGTGGGAGATTTTCCAAAGCTGACTTTTCTTTGAAGACAAATGCTTTTTCAGCCGGCTCCAAGGTCCTTGCCAAAAGCAGACCTGCTGGTCTGTTTTTAAAGGTGAGAGAGAGATAAAGATAGACTTAAAAAAAGATAGGCTGCAGCCTCATCTGTGGGGTTTCGTGTTGATTCCTAACACTGACCAACTAACATGTGTGCTGACTGAACAGTTTAAAAGCAAGGACCAGGCAAAATCGGACCGCTCGGCGAAATAAGCCGTGAAAGTTAAGAGTATTTTCCAAACAGGGAACAAACATGTGCTTTGCTGTCAGGGAAATGTACATAGTTTGACTTGTAGGTTATGAATCTTTAAAACTCCCACCCTAAGTTCCATCAGAAATCCATCGTGAACACTATCTTTTATTTATGGTGCTAAGCAATTGTTTGTTAACTGCGGTGCTGTTGGATGTAGGCAAAGCCAGTGGGCCACGAAAACCATCACACACAACACCATGCAGGGAGCAAGCACGTTTCGTCAACAGGGCTCATCCCTCTTAGTGCAGAAGAATCCACTCTCCCCGACATTAAAACAATGAAAATGACTGCAGTGGCTTCAAAAGGATGAACTCATTAATCCGTGAAGTGGCGTGAACAATTTCCTCAAGAAACACAAGGTCCCAGAAATCTTTTTATCCACATCCCATTTTTGTTGGTTGGGAAAGGGTTCGAGCCTGTTACATAATACTAAGAAAACACAGAAGGTATTTCCCCAGCCCTGTCAGTCTGTGACAGCTGTTTGGGGCACCTGGAAAAAGTTTGCAGTTTTAAGTCTCTGAGTTCCATGTACCCAAACACAAGAGCAATAAAGGGAAAACTGTCCAACCCTAAATGGCCACTCTTAAGTTGCCATAAAATAGC
Organism: Phacochoerus africanus; assembly: GCF_016906955.1. Taxonomy (NCBI): domain Eukaryota; kingdom Metazoa; phylum Chordata; class Mammalia; order Artiodactyla; family Suidae; genus Phacochoerus; species Phacochoerus africanus. The sequence continues at coordinate 132,870,128 of NC_062544.1, forward strand.
TGCTGCAATCACATCTCCTAGCTTATAATGTGCATACTTATTAATAGAGCCAGGTTACCCATGGCTTAAAAGCCAACACTTCCATCCCCCTGACTAGTCAAGAAGATGGTCATCTGACAAGATTTCCAGGCTGGGGGTATGATTCTGATCTTCCAGAACTATCACACTTCAGCTTTCTTGTCTGCAACAGACTGTAAACTTCGCCACAAGCGCTGCTAAATTTCTACCCTTTCTGGGATAAAAACAAAGGCTCTGCAATCAAACTGTTAAAGAAACAGAAGGCATCACTCTCCTTTCTGCCTGGGGGTACCAGGCTTGGGAGTTCATTAGAAGGATGCAGGCAACAGGTGTGAAGCAGGACTTCCTTGGAAATGGAAAGACACAAACCCAAGCTGCAAGGTACAGATGCTTACGAGTCAAAGTGGGGGAGTTCCCATTGTGACTCAGTGAGTTAAGAACCCAACTAGCACCCATGAGGATGCAGGTTCGATCCCTGGCCTTGCTCAGTGGATTATGGATCTGGCATTGCTACAAGCTGTGGTGCAGATTGCAGATGGGGCTGTGATGTAGGCTGGCAGCTGCAGCTCCGATTCGACGCCTAGCCTGGGAACTTCCATATGCCCTGGGTGTGGCCCTAAAAAGAAAAAAGAGCCAAAGTGGGCAATTTTGCTAAAAAAAAAAACAAGGGCTCAAACTAACTAACTGGGAAAGGAGGGAAATGAAAAGCTTCTGTCTATGGGAATGTTTGGGGTTTTCTTACTGGACTTAGCAAGAAGAGATGGGTTGAAGTGGGAGAGTTGTGAATGGGACAATCTTTTAAGGTACTTATAATGGGGAAGGAGGCCAAGGAAAGCAGGAGAAATCCTTGCAGCCTGACCTGACTGTCACCACAGTCAACACAATGAGAGGGGCCTGGGGTTGCTGAGTGCTGGGTTCAGCTTGTGGGATCAGGCAGATGTGGGTTAGAAGCTGGGCTTGTCCAGTTATAAGCTGTGTGTGAACATGGGCAGCTAATTAAGTTCCTTCCTGGGACCAACAGAAGTTTTTAAGAGCACTTAGCTCAGACGGTGCTTGTACTCACGTATGTGGGAGTACTGAGCACAAGTGTGAAAAAAAGATGCTTTCAATAAACTTGCTGTTGAGATTACTACTACTTCTAATACCATTTCAACTGTGGGTTTTTAGTAATTTTAAGTCTATACAAATCTGTGACAATGGGAATGCTTAAGGTGCTTAAGTTTTGTGTTTTTTTGTTTGTTTGTTTGTTTGTTTGTTTTTAGGGCCACGCCCGAGGCACATGGAGGTTTCCAGGCTAGGGGTTGAATCGGAGCTGTAGGTGTTGGAATACACCACAGCCACAGCCACACGGGATCTGAGCCACATCTGTGACCTACACCACAGCTCACGGCAACGCCGGATCCGTAACCCACTGAGTGAGGCCAGGGATCGAACCCATGTCCTCATGGATACTAGTCAGGTTCCTCAGCACTGAGTGATGATGGGAACTGCCGAAATGCTTAAGATTTTAGATAAAAAGAAGAAATGAACTCATTTATTGAAAATGAGTGTATTACTTATCATCTTTTTGTGCTGAGTATTTCCTCTTCAAAATAATTTCTAAGAAATGTGCCCCGATATGGAATTACTTGGCAAAAATGGGAGAAGGTGAGGGGGTGGGGGAGTTAGGCAAACAGCTAGCATTAATTAGACCTTAAACTGTGAAATGTGAAACTAAGAACACACACTTTTTCCCTACAGCTATAAAGACAAAAACACAAAATTAAAATCATGATGAAAAAAATGAACCACCATATAAGAGAATTAACCCTAACCATTCCTACCGCTAAACATTATTGCTATTTTTTCCCTCTACAAAGCTCTAGGGTGGGAATGGGCAAGGAATATGTAAAAATGTGAAGGCATGATAAAAAAAAATTTAAAGACTATCTACTAAAATGTCAACAGTTGTTATCTCTGTAAAATGAGACTGCAGGAAGTATGGTTTCTTTCCTCTCTGTTTTCTTTGCTACATCTTCTAATTTTTCTACAATGAACATGTTATTAATTGCACAGTAGAAAATGCAAAATTATTTGGTATTCAATTTTCAATTGAAAACATCTGAATTACACCCAAGCCTCACACAGAGCCAGCACTGAGGATTTCACTGTTGGCTTTAGCACATGGGGGGATTTTGCAGGCGCTGGCAGAGTTAACTGACTGTGTGGGCACCTCTTCCAGCATATTCAGCGGCCATTCTCTAATTGTGCCACAGTCTCTCTGCCAACATTTTATAGGAGTTGCACAGAATGAACCTATGGCTAGTTATATTCACACCCTAGAGGACCTTCTAAAATTCTAGCTTCCCAAAAAAAAAAAATCAACTTTTTTTTTTTCCTGTTCTTAATTCCTCAGAAACTTCCCCAGCCTTCCACATATCAAGTCAGGCCACAAGAATCAAACATTATCTCAGATTGGAACCTAAACAGGAGACTTGCCAGACAACAACCTAGGGAAGCTATTGGTTATGTGTAGTATATAATTATTTGCTATCCTGGTTCTAGGTACTAATCCCATGGAAATTACAGAGGGAAGGCAGCAAGGAGCATTGAGACATAAAAAATCATTGCCATGTGTAAAAACTTAGATGTTAAAAAAGAAAATGCAGGCACAAGAATTTAGCCAGGAAAAAAAAAAAATAGACATGCCAATAAAAAAGCTGCTTCTTAAAATTTGGCTGGCAGCGTCCTTCCCCTCCCCAATGGATACTCTTAGTAAAGAAAACATGGTCGATTTTTTTTCTCCCTTGCCTGTATTTGATTTCCAATTAAAATTAAATATAAACTGAAACGCCACCTGGATTTTAGCAAACTCCAATCCCCACCCCCCCCCCTCCTTTTTCTTAAAAGAAGACCTGGGCTTACATATACAAACATTTTGCTAAATGACCCGTGGCAAATTGCGTAATGCCAGTAAAAGTTGTGTTTTTTAAGTTATGAGCCCCAAAGATTTTATCTGAAATAAAACCCTGATTCAATTCAGATTCTGGAGGCAAACTGTGTCCTTAACTCTGCCTCTAAATTTAAAACATTTGTGTGTGGGGCCCCTTCAGTAATGTTGCTAGTAGGTATGGAGGAGAAATTCTGTATTTATTAGGATATGTGTTTTCTTTTCTAAAATGGTAAATTGGGGCACTAATTGCCTACAAGAACTGATTCTCTGCAGTCTTCATGTAGAGGTCAGTTTCTAAATGAAGAGTCCAGTTGTCAAACAGGACTGTGTGCTTATTTCCATTAATCTTCTCATTGAGGGAAGACACAAAACTTCTCATATTCAAGGTCTCCAAAAGGAACGTCTTCAATGTTCCAAGGTGGTTGGATTTGAATATGAAGTGCATGGAGGAGGCTAAAGAACACAAGAGCCCTGAGAAAAAAAAAACATGGATCCGTCCTTGAACCTTTATCTTTGAATCCTGATATGTTAGCCAAGACATTTCAATTTCCTCACAAGGTGCTGAATATGGACAACAGTGTTGTGAGCACATTTTAAGGGGCTAAATACTGTGCTAAGGCCTTTATGCATCTGATTCAATGTCTTCATCACACAAACCCTCTCTGGGGCACCAGAGATAAAGTTATCTCCAATGCCCCATTTTACAGATGAGAAAAGTGAGGCTCAAAGAGATGGGCATAACTCACCCAACTTCCTTCATTTAGTACATGCTGGAGCTGGGTTTCAAACCTGTGTCAGCAGAATACTAAAATGTCTCCAATGAAACATTCTTCCTACCTTTTCTAGCTCCCCAGGGCAGTGCAATAAGTCTCTAGTGGAAATAGCCCCAACTGGGTAAGCAAATGGGTATGACTACATTATGACCGTCAATACAATACGTGACAAAGTCCAAACACACAAAGAAGAAATTCTGAATAGGGAAGCAGTGGAGAAATCTAAGTGCATTTTTTTTAAATCTACACTCTGTTTGGATGGACCACAGAATGATTTTTGTCATAAACATAGGATATTATATAAGGAGAGCGAGTGGTTGTCAAATCTGATGGTGGAAATACTTAGAAGTTGGTGGAGAGACAGTACTAGGAGGAGATACGTGGCAGGTGGAAACTCAAACATGTAGGAAAAAAATCTTATAACTATGAAAATGTATCCCTTGAGGTCTATGGGAAAAATGTATAAATATATGTGATATTCTTATATATTTACATCATTTTATAAATTATATATTTATATTAAATTTATAGTATATTTCCTAGAAACTCATAATATATAAAATACATATAAAATCTTGCTCAGGTGGCAGGTATTCTCTGCCATTTCTATACACTCACAGAAGTTTTTCAAGTAGTGTGAATGTATATTTCGAAATAACTTTTTACTTCTGAAGACAATAAACATTATTGTAGAAATTTTTGTATATATAGAAAAGTGAAAAGTATACGAAATAAAGTACAATCCCATTAACACACGAAAAAATATTGATACCATTTCCACAGGCTTTTACAGGGTTTTTTCCTTCAATTTTTTTTTCTTTTTTTTTTTAGGGCCAAGAAGCAGCGGCACATGGAGGTTCCCAGGCTAGGGGCTGAACTGGAGCTGCAGCCGCTGGCCTACACTACATCTACAGCAATGCCAGATCCAAGCCATGTCTGCGACCTACACCACAGCTCATGGCAACACCAGATCCTTAACCTGAGCAAGACCAGGGACTGAACCTGCGTCCTCATGGATACTAGTCAGATTCGTTTCTGGTGAGCCACGACAGGAACTCTCCACTCCAATTTTTAAAATTAAAAATTTTTATAATGGACAAAGTAATTAAATATTCTACAAGAGTATGATTCTTAATGGATCCACAATATTACCTCAAAGTTATATACAACCATCTATATAATGTGATTGACTTAGGGCATTTTTCATTTTTCATATCATAGAAACTACCATAACGAACATCTTCAGGTATATATCTTTATGCCTCACATTGCTTCCATAGGTTACATTCCTAATAATGATGATGATAAAGAATAACAATAGCTAATATTTATAGATCCATACACTCAGAATAGTAAATACTGATACTATCCCCATTTGATGGCTGTGTAAACCGAGGCACAGACAAATTAACTGATGTACACAATCACCAAACTTGTCAGTGGCAAAGTCACGACTTAGGCCAAATAGGCTGCCTCTATCGTTTATGCTTTTAGATACTCTACTTTTTCTGGTGGTTATCAAGTGTGCATCAGAAATACAAATTCTTGGCCCTCCTCCAGTACCTGAGGGTGGATCCCACAATCTGTATTTTATGACGTCCTCCAGGTGATTCCAATGCAAATACAAGTTTGAGAACTACTCAGTTAAAACGTACCCCTGAATCAAAGGGTCTGTTTTAAGTCTCCTGCTACACAACACCAAACTGCACCCAGAACAGGCTGCACAAATTTATATAAGCCACATCAGAGAGTGTCAAAGCTATCCGTATCATTTATTGCAATGTTTGCTCATTTGCACCAAGATCTTCCAACTAGTTCATACCGTTCTTTAGCTGGGAAAGTTAAAGAGTATGTAAACCTGACAAATGCATTTGAATAGACATAAAATGACTCTCGGAACCCATACCGAGTTCTTTATATGACCTTACTTTCCAGAATTTTCTTCAGAGCTGGCACTTACAGTGCTGTATTTGAGATCTCCAAGAACTAATGCTAGGGACACATTGGGAAGCATTTAGAGCCAAAAGAGGAAACCTTTTCCAAATGAGAGATAGGTTACTAATATACTTAACATTAATTAAACATAGAAAAAGCTAAGAACATTTGTCAAAACACTGAACCAGCTAGCAAATCTAATTAGCATGCAGTATGAACCGTATAGTATTCTAATTGGGGGGTAGAGAGCTGGGGCGTGATGCACATGAAACTGTAATTGTAAAGTTATACAAACGCGCACATACACACACACTTTTCAGAGCAAAAGAGGCTGGAGTTTCATGAGACTCACAAAGGACAGACAGTAAAGGTGCAAAATATAAGAACGATGGAATTACGGATACAGCCCATGCCAGAGAAAGCCACCCACCTGGAAGACTCAAGAGATTTTCACTAATTGGGAGATAAAATGGGAAGTCGTCTGCTAACAAACTAAGAAACAGCAATAAGCAAGAAGGTAAGAAAGAAGAAAAGCAGAAGGGAGAGAATACAAAGCCAATGTACTTTCTAGGAAAGACTGTCAGTTCATAAAAATAGCTGGATTGAATGAAGATCTTCCAATGTGACAACTATTTTAAAATAAGGTATCGTGGTTTCAGTTTCTAGCCCTATGATGAATAGAGGTGAAGGAGCTAAAATTCAATAAGAAAGTATGTGAAATATGGACACCACCAACCAAATGACCAGTCTTGTCAGCCCTCATCTAATCTCTGGAAATCATACACTCAACTCAGGCAATGGTCTGTGTAAACAGATAGGCCCCGGACCATTTCCTGGAGACCAATCAACTCAGATGCTGGTATCCAGCATAAAAAAACTTCTACTTACCATAAGCCTCCAGTCCTCCCACAGTAGAAATCCACCCTGGCTTGTCCCCAAATTAAAAATGGCAAAATGGCAAAGATGCATCTCTTGGCCATTTTATCTACATAAGCCAGATCCACACAGCTCAGTATATACCCTCTATTCATTATCTCCTGATTGAAAGGGTTAAACTAAATTGGCAAGTGTGCACATAATTGTATTACTGTTTCCCAATTTTTTTTTTTTCTTTTTTGGCTGCCCCGAGGCATATGGAGTTCCTGGGCCAGAGATCAGATCCTAACTCTAGCTATAACCTACGCCACAGCTGCGGCAATGTGGAATCCTTAACCCACTGTGCCAGCCAGGGATTGAACCTGTGTCCCAGTGCACAAGAGACACTGCCGAACCTGCTGCACCTCAGTGGGAACTCGTGTTTCCCAAATTTTATCAAGTCTTCAAAAATTCCAACAACACAGACCCAAGGAAACGTCCTCTTTGGGTCACTTAAGATTTATTGCTTAAATTACTCATCTGTCAATTAGTCATAGGCATCTCCTCTACAGCTTTTCTTCATTTGCTTTGAAATTGTCATTGATATTTAATGCACATGTTTATGCCTTCTCCTAGTCAAATTAGATCATGAATTTTAGGACTGCAGGGAAATATTGAGGATATTTCTTTGTATCGTCTAAGTGACCATGGGATTATGAACATAAGATATGCTCTTTTTTTTTTAAAGGGGGCTCACCTGCGGCATATGGAGGTTCCCAGGCTAGTGGGTGAATCGGACCTGTAGCTACCCGCCTACACCACAGCCACAGCAACCCAGGATTGGAGCTGCGTCTGTACCCTATCCAACAGCTCTCCAGATCCTTTAACCCACTGAGCTGAGTGAGGCCAGGGATCAAAACCTCATCCTCATGGATAGTAGTCGGGTTCTTTACCACTGAGCCACAACGGGAACTCTGATATGCTACTTTTTTAATGTTAATTTTCTTTGGTAAAAGAACCACAACCAAGGATATCCGCTCTTTGAGTGACTCATCAGGGTCCAAGCCTCCATTTCCTTGGTAGGCTGGCTGATTATTCTTCTGTCAATTTTGCCAAAACTTTCGCTTGTAAGATGCATTTAGTTAAATGATTACAAAGAAACTGTGCAGGTGTGAAGACACTTACAAGTCAACTGACCATTTAACAAAATGCAAAAGTCTTAAATTGTGAGACACACACACACTTCAGAAATCCTTTAGTTGCGTCACTATAAGAGTAGAAGGTTCTGGAAGGCAAATCTTGCCACATCTGCCATTCACAAATCCAGAAGGTCAACAAACATCTTCCATAAAAGACCAGATAATAAGTATTTTAGACTGTGAGCCATGCATTCTCTGTTGCAACAGCTCCTCTCTGCTGTGGAATAAAGCAGCCATAGACAAGAATAGACAAGTGGGCATGGCTGTGTTTCAAAAAAATCTTTACTCCAAAGAAAAGATGGCAGGCCAGACTTGGCTGATTTGGCCTTCTATATTGGTTCACGGATCCCCAGTATGGTCTGCAAGCTCAACACAGCACTTTGTCCCTAGAACTTACCCAATAAAGGTACTGAATGAATGGCTAAGACAAGTTTCAAGTAATTCCAGAATGCGATCTTGACAATTCTAATTGTGAATCACTACATTACAGAATATAATCTTGACAATTATAATGGGGAATATCACATATCCAGCTTATGCATGATGCTTTCTTAAAAGCATGATGTCTTACAGCATATTAATGATACAGTAGGTCTATATATCAATGCACATGACACACCCACATAACACACAGCACAAACTCTGTGTTTGTAAAAGAAGTGTAAATCTAACAAGATAATCGGTATATCATGATAAAAAGGTAGACTGCAAACACATTTCCACTTAGTACCTCTGCATGTGGAATTTCTATTGCGTTTGAAATGGAAATATCACTGCGAGGAGGAAAAAAATGAGGCAAGGTAAGCAATATTATCGCAGTATTATTTATCATACACATTAGGACCAAAAATAGTCAGGAAAGAATGAGCATTATGTCATTCTCTCCCAGTCTTTAACCTTGAAAAGGTTGTTGAGTTCGTAGAGAGGATAACAGGAGTCAATACAAGAGGCTATAAAAATGGAACTACTTACCATGCAACCTTGAAAAATTAACACAATAATTATAACAATAAAACGCTACTTTAGCCGTCTTTCAAGATGTTACATCTTATTTTATTAAATTTTTTCCAAACCTCTTTATTCCTTTCGTTCTGCGAGGTACGGCTCTGCTGTCGAAAAGCAAGAGACATTTTACGCACAATTTTCCCTCTACTAGAAAGAGGTATATTGTGCCCTTCAGTGAACATAAAATTGATATTATCATCTCTTAGTTTATATCTCACTACTTAACCTTCAGATTAAAAGTTATTGGATTTGAATGACTAAGAAGACATCATGTCACCTTCTCTTCAATGTGGAGAGAGGGGTGTTAGGGGGTGAGAGAAGGTACAGTGATAAAAACAAAGATTGCGAATCAACTGACACTTTGCCTCTTTTGACAAGCGACCGTGAGGGTGACAATTACTTATGGCTGCGTGGATGAGAAAGTGTGTAATAAATGGTCTACTTTAAGAAACTTTGCTCAAGATGAATCTGCGTTAGGAAGTTCATTTTATTTGGGGTACTGTCTAAAAGGCACAGTCTTTTTGTACTGGATAAAAGAGTTCATTCAGGGAGAAACCTAGGGTTACCAACCTGACAAAAAAAAAATTCTACCCCTTCAGGATTTGTGCTTTCAGTTTATGCAGAAGTTGCAGGAAAATATCCTGCAACTTCTGATTAAAGAGGACAGAGCTTCTTTCGCTCCACCTACCTCTGTGAAGGGCTCACCTTCAACTCACAAACAAGAGTTTGCACCCTAAGCAGTGCAATCTATTCCTCTTAAATGAGTCTTCCGATAGCACCAGCTGTTTAATAATTACATAGTGTATTTTTCCAACAAAGGAAACACAACATGCACCTCCTTCACCTTAAAAAACAAATTCATTCTAAGAAGCCTGTGTCAACATGAGAGGCTTTATCAGAGATCTAACTTGGTAGTTTTGGTCTCTAAGAGAGATAAGCACATTCCCTGATCAATAGAAACACAGGCAGTTTATCAGCCCTGCCCATGTGACTTTTGGAAGATATACTCATTAGTAACTGGCAAAGGCTAAAGGGAAAATACTCGATAATTTTAATCTGAATAAACATAGGCAGTCAAAAGAGTGAGGCCGAGTGATATAGGATGGTTGTCTTTAAAAAAAAAACCAAAACTTAAAAAGGGGAGGAGGATACTTTTCCAAAATAAATCCACCCTCCAGTTAAAATTATGCTTGTGCTTTCTTTATCACATGGCAATAATCGAGGAGTGAGCGGTCAAAAGGAGCTTGGCTTGTCCTCCTGCTGCCATTTCTCTCTCTGTTCATGGGGCCCACCATCGGGCTGGTCATTCAGGTCAGAAACCCTGAGCCACCCCTCATTACTCTCGCTCCTCGATGCCCTCCCATCTCATTCAAAATGCCTACATTCCCCTCAAGACTCTCTGTTGATCCAGGCCTGCCTTCCTTCCTCCTTCTCTTTCATTCATTCACAGAATCCGTCAAAGAGCTACCCTCCACCAGGTACTAGGCTCTATGTCGAGGAGCATCAGGGGATGAGACAGGCCCATTCCTGCCCTGACGGGGGTGATAACTGACCAAGGGATTCGAAAGGAGGAGGAGGAGGAATTCAGGGAGCAAGAGAGGGGGAGGGGGTGGTCCATGCAGGGTGCTCTCCCTGACAGGAGGTGAGGATGTGTCCCCTCACTGAATCCAGGGCCAAGCGCAACAGCCTTGTCACTACTATTAATGTCTCAGGGATCTCTTTCCTTACGTTCCAGTCCAGGTCCAACCTTCTAATTTATCTTCAAGTCCAACTCCTCTTGCATGGCCTTTCTTCTTGGCTTGGAAACATCCCTTGGCTTAGAAACTCAAGCCTCCCACAAACTGAACTCAATTTACCTTCGAACCATTCTTCTAACACTGCTCCCAGGGTTACTCTTTAGGCTCCAGCCAAATATACTCCAAGTTACTCACCCATGCTCTCTCAGGACCTCGCACCTCAGTGTGGTCCCCACCATTCCTTATAAAGAAGTGAGCACCATATGTATTGGTTAAATGAAAGAATATGCCAACAAATGAACAAATGAATTTCAAGAAATCCAAAGCTAAGAAACAAAGTTAAGACATGTCTTGTAGCACATTTAGTTGTCCACTTGGACCACAGCTGGGTCAGGCCAGTATGCAAAATTCGCTTCACCACATTTTCTAGGGAGAGAGGAAGAAAAAAATGTGCTTGTATTTCCACGAACCAAATCAAACATAGTATTTAGCAAAGGGTCTCTGGAATGTTACAAGTAACACTTCATAATTACAATAGATTGGAGTTCAAAGACTAAGTGATGAAAAGAAACTTTCTAATATGGGGTTCAATTCCCTATATAAACTTCCTTTCTGTTGCTCCATCTACCACTTGCATTTATATTGCTATTCTACTCTGTCATAAAAGCAGCCACCTTGTAACCCTTTTTATCAAGTAATCTATGCACTACCTAAAAGTACACTAGACTCCATCAGGCGAGCTGTAGGTTTACATTACACAAACATACCAATTCTGCCAGTTCAGCACTAGTTGTCAATAAAAGCAAGCACTTGCAAAACAGCAAAGTAGGTTGCTTGCCTCCCAGAACAGCTAGGAGCCTGCCAGTTTTGCAAAACAAACTCTCTGCAATCACCAAAGCGAATCTGTCAACAAATTACTATTAAAGTCATACCTCCCGAAAGTTCAAAAAGAGATTTCTGATTAGACAAGAGATAGGGAGTACTTTTTTATTAGTATCATTAGCTCACAGGTCAGGGCTGAAAATTACCTTCTCAAAGTAGCAATGCTTTTGCTTCAAGTCAAGAGGGTCCACTTCACTCATAATGAAATGTGGCATCTGGGTTTCTATTACTACGCTCTCTTATGTACACAACTCTTTTTTTTTTCTTTCTTTCTTTTGTGTTTCCTGGGCCATCTTAATTTCCAATGGAGAGATTAATGACATACAACTGTTCAGAAATCAGAACTTGAAAGAATTTCATACAAGGCTCACATCACAAGTTACATAAATCTTTTGACAACAGTATTTTGATGGAAGGCAGGTCTAAACAACAGAGAACTAAATTTAGCATTCAGGGTGAAAGATGACTTTGCCAGAAATAGCCACAAAAGGAATTGAGAAAAAGTGTGTGTTTGTTATTGTTGTGGCTGCTTTTTCTTTATTTGTCAGAATTATCTGAATTCCTGTCTCCGTTTTGTTTCAATTTGTTTGTATGGTTTTTGCTAACATTTTGGTAGCACTGATTCCTACAAACTATATTTGACCCTCAAAATTTTCTTTAGTATTTGAACTCTATCTTGTGTCCCCAAAGAGTTTATCTTAGCAGAGCAATTCCTTTAAAATTATACCTCGGGTCTTCACCTTCCAGTGAAGGAAGGCACTAGCCCCTATCAAAGGGTCCAGCTTCATGAATAATCTTGTCATCTTATATAATTTCTTCTGAAAGCTTCCATTTTTGGACAGAGATGGGGAACCTCTTTACTCTTTCAATGGCATCCAAAGACAGTTCCTGGCAGCTACAATGGGAAAAGTCCACTTGAGGGTGTTCCTACAAAGTATATAAGCAGCCTTTTCGAAAGAAAAAAATAATGGTGGGGCTCACCTGGCCACTGGTAACCTTGTCTTTACACCTAGCGCCATATCTAATTACCTGGGCTTCCTTCTGTGGATAGAGAAACAAGGCAAAGGATGGCCACTGGAATTTCACACAGTCCCCCACAGGAGGATGGGTAAGAATGAGAAATAAAGGGAGGGCTCCTTTCAAATGAGCTTACTGCCCATTCACCCATCTAACACTGACAGCTATTTCTTCCAGGCATTGTTTCCCACAGAGGCAGTTAAAATTTGAAATGGTGGTAGACTATCCTTCCTGCTCTGTTCAAGATCCACTGGTAACTTCAGTAACAAAAACCAAAGGAAGGGATTCATTCTGCCATTTTGACAATGAAGAGAGGAATTCCTGAGTTTCTCTGGTCCCACGTCATTCATATATAAATACATATATACATATATACATGTGTGTATACATATATATTTTTTTGGGGGGAGTCATCTTTTTAGGGCTGTACCCTCAGCATATGGAACTTCCCAGGCTAGGGGTCCTATCAGAACTGCAGCTGCTGGCCTACACCACAGCCACAGCAGCGCCAGATCCAAGCCATGTCTGCAACCTACACCACAGCTCATGGCAACACCTGATCCTTAACCCACAGAGCAAGGCCAGGGAATCAAACCCATGTCCTCATGGACATTAGTTGGGTTCATCACTGCTGAGCCATGATGGGAACTTCCTGTATCATAATTAATCTTTTACCTCCTTCAATGGCTCATTGGTAAAATTCAACCCAATGGACCCTTCTCCATTCCTCTCCTGATTTTGCAGAAGCTCCCTATCCTTTCTATTTCTCTTATCACCTTAAGAGTTACAGAATATTTTCTCTTCCTTTTACATTATTAATGTGAAACATGTACCACTATCTTTTGGGCAAAAATGTCTAACACCTTACACCAAATGTCAAAGAGGCTATATAAAATAAACACACCACTTATCCATTCTCTTCAAATAATATATCTTTGAATTCCATATGTAGTTTTATCTTTTTAAAGTGTCTTTCTCTACAGACTACTTCTAATCTGCCCTACTCATAGAAAACGATAGCCACACCTCAAAACTCTAGCAACCAAAGCTCTCCCTACACTGATTTGCAGACAATAAAAGTGCCAGGTGGTACCAAAAAAATAAAAAAAGAAAGAAAGAAAAGAAAAAAAGTCCATCATTAAATGGAATGTTGTTAAAAAATAGCTGTTTTATTTAACAGCTATTCATTTTTATTGAATAAACATTTTCTAGTATGCATTCTGTTAATTGACCTGACAGCATATGCTGTATATGGAGAAACTTCTAAACATTATGCTCTATGTAATATGCTTATCTGAAAAAGCTCTCATTTGCAGCAATATGGAAATAAAATTCTGCTTTCTAAAATTCAAGACTTTTAAAATGCATTAATCCACACACTTTAAGAAATTGCTCTGGACATTTTAAAATCCTTTCTTTAAGGGGAAAAAAAACCACTTTAGTAATTGGTAATAGTATTTGTTGCTGAGTTTCATAATGGAGGAGTCCATATCCAGCACAGAACTTTTACAGACCTAGAAATGGGGTGGGCATAATAGGAAATAAAAAGCAGTTATGGTATTGGGTAGAGAATTATTCAATGGCTCAAGGAGCATGTTGGGAAACTCTATCAAATTATAGTATTAGAAAACTATTGTTATAATCGTTTCATGGCTCAGATGCAAGTAGAGTTGAAACATTACAGAGATAATATATTTAGTTTTGAGAGAGGAAGACGGCTTGTGAGTGTGTGGCTGGGCTCCTCCAGCTAATGGTAGCACCTCTCCTAGGCTGATGGCTTCTGAGTGATGATGGCAACTTGCAGACCAAAATCACCAACTCTGCGGCCTAGAGGGCACAAGTGAGCCAACGTAGTGGATGGGAACTGGGGCTGGAGAGCTTCAGACTCCCTGACACAGCAGCAGTTCATCTCCCCAGATTGTTACCTGGGTAGGAGTATCCGGCCCTGGTTACCAGATCTGCTGATTTTTCAAGAGAATATGGAAAAACCAGGTTTTGCCCTTTTTTTTTTTTTCCGAGGTTATCAACCACGTCATTTAAAAAAACAACAATTCTGTTTGGACCCAATTTGGCCAATCTATAGACCAAACGCAGCACAGAAGTCACTCACTCCACCACGCATCTTCACAAAAGCTCTTCATCCTAAAAAGGCCCTTGGTCTCATTTGTAGTTATCTTAGTAATATGAATCAAACATGAAAAGGTTTGCATTTATTTACCTTAAATCCTGGCACTAGGTAAAAATTCTCTATCGTCCATGATTGTACTGGTGCAACTGGAAAATCCTAGAATGTTCGGTTTCATACACAGCATAATTAACTCATTTTTATACCAAGCCCTTTTAAGCCAGATCTTTTTGTTCCATGGACTTCTAACATATTTTACAGTTCTAATTCTCTTCCACTGTCCTACATTAATCAAAGCTGTAACCCCTGTTGTCTTTGTACTACAGAATCAGAATGTGCCCCTGGCGAGGAATGGGGGAAAAGTCAACAGGAATTAAATTTCAGTGCAACTGTTTACTCAACTGTGGCCTGCAGTTATTGAAATTTTATCCGTGGTTTTGTGTGACTACCGCAGTAATGAATTCAGCATGGCTGTGATTTTCTCACTGCTGGTATTCTCACTTCAAGTAAAAACCTGTAGAATACAAATGACGAAAACAACCCACGTCCATCACGGTGACACTCAGATTTCTCCAAACTGTTTAATTGTTGCAGTTTTCAGTCTGGAAGAAAACTGATCACACGAGTCCTGTAAAACTTTTTTGATACTTAAGAAGTTTTTTTTCGTATTTCATCTACAGATTTTCTCCCCCCGCCCCAACAACCTGTTAAGAGCCTCCATCGTACACTTAGGGAAGTCACACAGCTGTCAGTATTTTATTTTAAAAGACCGAAAAGGCTGACCAACCACAGTATGTGGGGTTTTAGCCACAATGATAGAGCCAACTGCTTTCTTCCTTCCCAGAACATATCAGTGGCAAATAGGTATATATAATTGTTATAAAAAATATTAATAGCACTTCGAAGCACAATCAAAAGGTACAGACTTTTATATTAGTAACTCATAACAAGATATTTTCCATAGTGGGTATAACCAAGATAAAGTTACTGATGGTTTTCAAGGAAGATGCTGTTAAAAGGCTCTCAAATAACCTTCTTCTGGGAGGTCAGCTTGTGGTTTCTGTTAGTGGGCTAGGGGTGTGTGTATGTGTTTCTGTGTGTATGTCTCTTTGTACGTGTATCTGTTTGTGTGTATGTTGAGAGTATATAAATAAAGTTTTTGGCAGGCTTACAACTTTGAGACAGCAAATGGTTTTTATTTCTTCAAATAAAACTCAGAAGTTCATTTCCTATTTATCTGATTAACATACTCTAAATATTAATTACTCAGGGTGCATACCCCATTAGTCAACAGCCTCCCCTCAGCTGCTCCATAAAGAAACAGTTGATCTTGGCCTCTCTATGGTAAGGGCATAGAAAATGGCAAATCCAATTACCAACTGCTTATTCCCAAAATAACCATAACTATCTGAGAATATCACATGAACAAACACACACACACATATACATACATATACATACATACACATACATATACCTTTCTACCACTTACTGACAGGCTTTGTCAACACTCTCACTGGGTAGAATTTGGCCATTTGTACTAATGCAAATACCCCAAGTTTATACACAACAGAGATCATAAATCTCAGCCGATATGATGTGTACCAGGGAGCAGGCGCAGTCAAGTTTGAGCTGCCACTGAAAGAGAGATTAAATCGCTGCAAGTCCTCCGAATTAAGATCTTAGCTTGTCTGTTCGTTTCCTTCTCTTTCTCTCTGTTGTATCTTTCCCGGACAGATTCCACTGCCTCGTGCTGGTTCCACCAACCTCTTGATCAGCTAACAATGTGATGATTCCTTATTTGTAAAAATTCTCAGCAAGGAGAAAACCAAGCATGCTTTAGAGACTGGCAAAAGCCATATGCCTAAGACACGAAAGGATGGCCTTTGCTTCTCTGATACAGAGTCCCAGAAAATGGTTGGAGAGGTTTGTCTTTTTCTTCCTGTTCTCTCATCCCCCAACAATTTGTTTCATTCAGAAAGGCCTCAAGATGCATCATTCTTTTTTTCACCTTTTTCCAAATGGCACCATTACTTTGTATTGAATCAAGGAATCAAACACTAACATGCAACAAAAGTCAACCAGTATCATAGACAAAAGCAAACAGTATTTCCTCATTCCAAGAACGGCTGAGAAAACAATGCCTATCTTCAAACAAATGTCATTACTTATTGGAATCTGCATCAACACTCTGGCCACACAACACCACCTTCTAGGTCACACCCTTTACCATCTGGAAGTAATTTACCAGTCACTGCCAGGTACCCACTTAAATGCCTAGAAAGGATATAAGAGGAAGGAATATGTCTCAGCTTATGAGTATTTTGTGGAGCCACCAATAAGACACATTAATAGGATTTAGCCACCAACTGCCATAGGTATATAAGAAACATCTGTAAGTGGCTCATCTCCCCAAATTCCTCCAGGTAGCAGCAAATGATTTCTTACACTGAAGCCTGTGTTACTGATGTCTTGTTACCTACCCAATTCTGCTTGGGTATTTCTATTTATTTATATTCCCCTTATTCACCTACTTCTATCTTATAGCTTTTATTTCTCTTTCATCCTTGATCCCTTATTTTGTTTCCTTCTTTTTTTTTTTTTTTTTTGTCTTTTCTAGGGCCGCACCCACAGCATATGGAGGTTCCCAGGCTAGGCGTCTATCGGAGCTGTATACCAGAGCCATAGCAATGCCAGATCCAAGCCGCGTCTGCAACCCACACCACAGCTCATGGCAATGCCGGATCCTTAACCCACTGAGCCAGGCCAGGGATCGAACCTGCCACCTCATGGTTCCTAGTTGGATTCTTTAACCACTGAGCCATGACAGGAACTCCTGTTTCCTTCTACTTAATACACCTTTTTTTTTTTTTTTTTTTTTTTTTTAATTCAAACACTGGGAACTCTTTCACCAAAGATTCATTTTATTCCAAGTAGTGAAACTTTGGGCTGACACAGGAGGGGCTTGAAGGAAGTGGCCAGGGGTCCACCCAATCTCATTCTGAACAAGCCATTCCCTAAGAGGGGGCTTTGCAAGACTCTGAACTCCCAAGAGCTGGAGGACCAGTCTCTTAAAGCCAATCACCAGGGCCCTGCTGCACTAGTGACTTAAAAAAATGCTGCTTACAGTCAGAACGACAGCCTAGGAAGCATCAGACACTTGCAGTGGTTAAGGATAAGATTAAGGGGTGGGCTTCGCAGCCACCACCCTCTACAGCCCGAGTCCAGAGCACTGGTACCTGCTGCTGCTGCTGCACGTGGGCCAGATCGGCCGCCCCAACGTCCACGGCCGGCGTCTCTCCGTTGGACCGCCCTTCCCGAAGACCGCCACACTCTAATAAGTGGTTGCCGCCGCTCGACCCATTCTGGATGGCTGAACCGTTACTTTTTGTCTCAGTCCCAGATTCTTGCATCATGACTCAAAAACCTGATAGAAGGATTTTCAGGAGGGAGTGGGGGAGAAAGAAAAAGCAGCTGTTAACACAGTTGTTGTACATAAGGAGAAGGGCCCTGCCTTCAATGTTGCCAAAATCTGTAAACAGTTGTCGTTTTCTTTCACTCAACTTAATCCCTCGTTAGTGGTCCGATCCCCTAGATTTTGAGTATAGAACTGTTGGTCCAAATACAAGTTTTCATAGAATTGCTTGTTTGTGTGTATTTTCTTTTTCCCCTTAGGAAAAAAAATCAACATTTTTCAGGTGAACCTGGAATTTATGGTCAAATTTCTGAGATTATATGGTTTGCTCGAAAACTCTAAGTCATTTTATACAGCATATCAGTTAGTACGTGTGACTCTGTGTTGTGTGTTACACTCCTAGAAAAATACCCTCCAAATTCGGTCTTCAGGAGATGATACCCATTACCAGGAGGCCCCTGAAGTAATTCCTGCTGAAAACCTTTACAGTCAAAACCCCAAAAGCGTTTTTTAAAAATTCACACTCCTTAGAATCATTCAAGTATTGAAACTCTTCAAAATTGTCCATTCCAATGATAAGCCACTTTAAGAAAGGGAAAAAAAAAAAAGTTACCACTTTTTAGAAGCTAAACAAATGATCTTTGTTGTATGGTTAAAGTTGTCCCAAGAAGCCCCATTTCAAGTTCAGGTGTTTCTCCTGCTGGCTTATTAGCCTCTAGTTTGGTTTAATGCCTGAAAGGTCTAGGTCTTTTTATGTTTATTTTGGAGAAAATGTTGCCTAGGCAGATCAAAGTTCTGAATTTGAAAGTACTAAACATCAAGTTAAAAAAAAGATACACACACACACCCCACATACATATATACACACAAGTATACACATGCGCACATATATATATACAAACATATATGTATACACACACACTCACAGAATAGTTGCCTCTTATCCACAAGGGATATATTCTAAGACTCCCAGTGGATGCCTGAAACTGCATTTAGTATTAAACCCTATACATACTGTGTTTCCTCTGATACATGCATACCTAAGCTAAGTTTAATTTCTAAATTAGGACCAGTAAGAGATGAACCCCAGTCAAAATAAGAGAGCAAATACAACAATCTACTGCAATGAGAGTTATGTGAATGTGGTCTCTCTTTCAAAATAATCTTACTGTATGTACTTAATTCCTTTTTCACCTTAATAAGCACTCATCACACCTATGGCTGGAACTTTTGCACTTTGAGTTACAACAGGAAAACTAGCACGAATTTATTTTTTTCTTCATCGCAGTATTGTGGATAGAATCTCGGCAGAGATCTCAGCAACTTCACAACATGATTTTTTCCCCCTTCTCTTATGAAGTTGAGAACTTTCACCTTTTCACTTCAAGGAAGCCCGTTCTGGCTTCCCTTTGGCACATCTGACTTGCCAACATCACTCCTCTTGCACATTGGGGCCCTTATTCAGTAAAATAGGTGTTATTTGAACACAAGCCCTATGACACCAGGTCATACCCGAGATGACTGCAAAGTGACAAATGGGCAGGAAATGCTGGACAAAGAGACAATTACCATCCAGGCAGGTTGCAGCAGGACAGGGCAAGATTTCATCTTGTGGAATTTAAAACTTATTAACTGTTCCTAGAACTTCTCATTTCATATTTTTGGACCGAGGGTAAAAAACCTCAGAAAGTGAAGCTTCGGATACGGGGGAACTACTGTCGTCCAGGGCGAGTCACTAGAAAATAGGGCCTTTGTGTAAATGTATTTCACACTCTCTCTCTCAGTACAAAACCATTATCCTGGAGAGTCAGTTCTGGCTCTCGGTAAAGATGGCCAACTGGGACAAAGAACAGATAGCATTTGCTAATATCAACTAGTATGACTTCCTAATCACTGGTGCTGTACCAGGCCCTCCTAGTGATGTATACATAACCTCCCATTTAGTTTTCATGACAGTTCCTAGCCCCAGTTTACAGATGAGAAACCTAAGGCTCCATGAGACTTATTTTTAACTTGCCCAGCATGTATCATCGCTACTAATGATGGAACCGAGAATGGACAAGTTCGAACTGACGTGAGAATTCCTAGCTAGGCGTTTTCTTAAAGATGAGGAGCAGTGGGGGCCGAACAACGAAAATGCCAGGGTCACTCCAAGTTCATAAGCCAAAAAAAAAAAACAACAGTGACTAACAGAGGATGACAATTCAAACATACAAGAGGAAAAATGCCTGAATAATTAGGACTTAAGTGTGAAATACCAATCCTAGATAAAAGGACAGAAAACTTAGACAAACTGATTGAAATACATGTGTACAACCAATGCTATAGATTTCTCCCCCACATGTGAAATGTGTGACAACAGGGAAATTCAAAAACTGGGCATCCTTACAAATCATGACATTTAGAATTGATAAGCAAGGAGGTCCTGCTGCATAGCACAGGGAACCATACCCAGTTTCTTGGGGTAGAACATGACAGAAGACAGTATGAGACAAAGAATGCAGATGGATGTATGATTGGGTCACTATGCTTTACAGCAGAAATTGGCACAACACTGTAAATCAACTATACTCTAATAAAAATAAAATAAACTGGGCATTTTTACAGGAGGTTGCCCTCTTGCTAGAAATTGGTTGAAGTCTCTTTTCTATAAATTTATACATTTAAAACAAATGGAAAAATTAAAAGCATAAATATTCTACTCTGCCTTTATTTCCTTTCAGTGCCTAGTACGATCCAACCTGACTACCAACTTCATAAAACCGTAAGATGTACATTGTTTAAAGTTAATCCAATTTTGAACTGGATTAAGAATGGCATTTTTTGTTAACAGGTGGGAAACAAACTCAGACACAACAGCTGATTCACTCTTGTCTCTTTGGATCATATATTCTAGTAATTATAGTCGTTTAACACTTGCACTCATATTCTTACAGTCTGCAGAGCGAACAATCTCCAAAAACAACTAAAACCTTCTCTAAGATGCAAGAACCAGGCAATGCAAGTACCTACTTCATCACCAAAAATTAAAAAAAAAAAAAAAATCAGTGTGTGAAACCTAAGTAGTATTTTCCCCACTGTTTAGTTTCTCTTCCACAAACGTCCCCATGTGTACAAAGTGAAGGAAAAGACAGTGTTTAGGTTTTCAAAGGAGAGAACAATTGTCTCTGAGTTGTTACCAAGGAAACTCATTTCTTGATTAAGATATATCAATAGCACACCTAAAGATGGAGTTCCCATTGTGGCCCAGCCATAATGAATCCAACTAGTATCCATGATGTGGGTTTGATTCCTGGCCTTGTTCAGTGGATTAAAGATCCAGTGTGCCATGAGCTGTTGTGTAGGTGGCAGATGCGGCTTGGATCCCGCATTGCCGTGGCTGTGGGCATAGGCCAGCAGCTGTAGCTTGGACTGGACCCCCTAGCCTGGAAACCTCCATATGCCGTGTGTGCGCGCGCATGTGCAGCCCTAAAAAGCAAAAAAACACCTAAAGAAAAAAGGGAAAAAAATTTAACCTTGTGGAACACCTATCCATATACCCATATCAGGGATTTCCCACCCTTCAAAAACCAAAGCATAGTTTATACCTAAACTCTATACTTGCCCTCAGCATAGGGCATATTTAGCCAAGTATCTGTTCTTAGGAAACTCAGAGCTGCAGGTAAAAGGCTGCTTTCAAAGCATGTGACTGTTGGCACCCCAGACCAGAAGACACGTGTCCGAGAGACTGACCCCGATCCTGGTTGCTGAGGTTGACACCATTGTGGTGGGTGGAGTGAGAACAATTTCTACCATACAATTTGATGAGAAGGGTTTGCTCTATGCAGTTCCAAAGAAGACTGCCAAGTCCTTCAGTACAAGTTTTGCAGGCATCACGCCAAGCAGCTTGGCTTGCACACCAGGTTTGTGAGAGAGCAGGCTTTGGGACCAAAATTGCATAAAGGATTATTTTGGTCCGAGGATGTCCTTAATTAGTCAAGTGCTAACAGTAGTATGTCGGTTGGAAGATTTAAATTTTCCCATCATCTCCCACACCAATCAGGAGAAAACAGGTTTTTGAAAAGCACATGGGAAAAATTAGGAGTGTCGATGTCTAAGAACGTTTCTAACAATATCTGGGCTGGCAGTTTTTCTTTCTATGGAATGTTCCAAGCCACTTAATAAGCCTTTCTATCTGTATCACGCTGCACCAACTACAAAGCCCTCTGATGTACATTTTAGACGCACAAGAGTCCTGTGAGAGAGAAAAAGCAGGCAGGGATTGCTCTTCCCATTTTACAGATAAAAAAACTAAACCTCAGCAAATTAAGGAAGAGCTGTAGCCAGTATCACCTGCTGTGGCAGACATGAACCTGTCCCTTCAATACACGATGAAAAAATTTCCAGTTTGCCAAGTCCCAGGCTAGGTGGTGAATGAGTAAATCAACGCAAAGAATACCAAGTCCAAACCTGAAAAGACAACAATGAGGGTGGCAGGGAGACAAAGAAAAGCATCTAAAATACAAAGCTGAAAGGGTCCGCCTTCTTAAGCGAGCAACTGTATTTGCCTTTTTCGATTGAGTTTTACAATTTTCAAGTCATCTTGAAAACCAGACATGGGTCAGGCACCTGTGTCTCCACCACAGGATGCTGTAACGCTCTTTTCTCGGGTGCCTGTCTCAGGCTCCCAGAATGCATAACCTTCGCTTCCCCCGAGGACACCCTAGGACCAACAAACTGCTTTGCTCTGTGACAAACCACCAAGGAGAAAGGATGCACATATCCCGAAAGAGGAAAGGCAGAACACCTGGAGGGCATGGGCTTGCCATACCTACTAAGAAGGCCTTTCTCTGGAAACAAAGCCAAACCTTCCTCTAGCTTTCTCTTTGAAGGAGCGGGGCGTGTTTAAATCACATATGATCCATTCACCACAACCATACAAAAGCTGATGCTACAATCGCACAGATGTCAGAAAGCTTAAGGAAGCCAAAATGGCCCGCTCCTCATCTTGCTTGGAAACATTACAGAGCTACTGATTTCAAAAGATCGATTTCGGTGCTGGAGGGACTTGTAGGAAGGATAAGAACTGAGTTTAGCGTGCTTATTTATTGCCGTTGCCAACAGAGCTGCTCTCTGGAAGTATTCTGGAAAATTCATAATATCCAGGCCAATGTATTTATAGTAAATTAAAGCAATGCTTTATTATGATGATTATTTCCTTGGTTACAGTGTTGATGCTGAAAATTTAAGGAAAATAAAGTCCTTGTTATCATGCTCGTGAAAGATTTTAAGCTAACAAAAAGTTCAGTCTTGATTCCAGGGCAGTTAATTAAGGTTGACCAAGTCAGGCAGAAGTAAATTAACTTGGCTGATCAATTATTTATATGAAGCAGAATAAATGCCCTTAAAGAACTTGGTCTGTTCATGAAACGATGTGTAAATTAAACTAAACATAGTTTTGTAAAACATATTTCTCCTTCTTTGGGGAGAGGAAAGGAAAAGTTAACAGTGAAATCACTTTTTAGGAAAATGATGAGAGTGATTATATGGTCCATCCCCTCCCCAACCCCCAAAAAGAAAAACCCTCTTTCTTATTGCTCATCCACGTGTGAGGAAAGAAGGAAAATAGCATGCATTCTGAAGAGAGAACAGAAGCTCTGAGGAAAAAAAAAAAAAAAAAAAGGATGGAAAGATGGAAGTAGGAAGTCTTGGAGAGAAAGAAGAAGCAGGGAGGAAAAGGTTGACCTTAAAGATGGAGACACTATGTAAATTTCTATACAAGCATCCTTCAGAAACATCACAGGTTTGGTTCCAGACCACAACAATAAAGCCGAGTCACACAAATTTTTTGGTTTCCCAGTGCATGTAAAAGTAATCGTTACAGGAGTTCCTGCTGTGGCTCACAGGATCAGTGGTATCTCTGCAGTGCCAGGATGCAGGTTTCATTCCTGGCCCAGCACAGTGGGGTTAAAGGGATGGCATAGGTCGCAACTGCAGCTCGGATCTGATTCCTGGCCTGAGAACTCCACATGCCAAGGGGTAGTCAAAAAAAAATGTAATTTTGACATTATACTGTAGTCCACTTAATCTGCAATAGATAGCATTATATCTGAAAAACAAGGTACATAACCTTAATTAAAGGACATTTTATGGCTAAAAAAAAAAGCTAACCATCTGAGCCTTCAGGAAGGCATCATTTTTTTGATTAGAGTCGCATCAAAGATCATGGATCACTGCAATAAATATAATAATCATGAAAAAGTCTGAAGTGTGGTGCAAATTACCAAAATGTGACACACAGACTCACAGTGAACAAATGCTCCCAGAAAAAAATAGGGCCAATAGACTTGTTTGACACAGGGTTGCCACAAACCTTCCACATATTAAAAAAATGCAGTTTCTGTTTAGTGTAATAAGGCGAAGCACAATAAAAAGAGGGTATGCCTGTAATATAGAAATCTTGAGCATGTGGCTCTGACTTCATCATCAGTTATATTCCAAGTAGGGTGTGTAGATGGAACAAGAATGCGGGTGGGGGTCAGGCTAGCTTGTGCTACGCAAGAAGAACTCTTTAAAATACTCACATTGTGGAGTTCCCATCATGGCTCAGTGGTAATGAACCTGACCAGTATCCATGAGGACAAGGGTTGGATCCTGGCCTTGCTCAGTAGGTTAAGGATCCAGCGTTGCTGTGAACTGTGGTGTAGGTTGCAGGACACTGCTCAGATCCTGTGTAGTTGTGGCTTTGGCGCAGGCCAGCAGCTGTAGCTTCTATTTGACCCCTAGCCTGAGAACTTCCATATGCTGCAGGTGTGGCCCTAAAAAGACAAAACCAAAATAAAATAAAATAAAATATTCATGTTACATCATGAAGATTCAAAATCCTGGAGTTCCCGTCGTGGCACAGTGGTTAACGAATCTGACTAGGAACCATGAGGTTTCAGGTTTGATCCCTGGCCTTGCTCAGTGGGTTAAGGATCCGGTGTTGCCGTGAGCTGTGGTGTAGTCACAGATGTGGCTCGGATCCCGTATTGCTGTGGCATAGGCTGGTGGCTACAGCTCCGACTGGACCCCTAGCCTGGGAAACCTCCATATGCCGCTGGAGCGGCCCTATAAAGACAAGAGCCAAAAAAAATAAATAAAAAGATTCAAAATCCTTAATGATCATGTTCGTGTGCTTCAGAAAAGAAGAAGAAAAATTCGTCTTCAGGATATAAAGCCAGTATGTACTTCTAGGTCTCATTATATAAAAGAACTGGTTCCCTCAAAATGTACAATTTACCTGGCAACAGGCTATACACAAAGGAGGTTTAAGGTGCAAGGTGTGGCTAGGGGATCAACCCCCAAAGGTCGTTCACCAGGGTGACCTGGACACTAAATCACCTGATACTCTTACTCTTGTCCTGGGCGTTACTCCCATCCAAGTCAGAGAATCAAGCCACAGAAAGCATCCAGATGGAAGACAGAGCCTCTCCGTAGAGGGCTCTACATTTCCTAGCATGTGGGACATGCTCCCCAATTGTTCACCCTTTACCTGGTGAGATGCTCCTGGAGCAAGTGGCAGTGAGGAGAGGAAGGGTTGGGGGAGGGAATTACAGGTGAAACGTAGGAGTTAAAGCAGCAGGTGGGAAAAGGGCAGGAAGGAGGGGCTGTGGCTCTAAGATACTGCATACCTGTACTGTCTACGAATGGGGATCTCATGCCATACTCTTGGAGAAAGAGGAAGGGGAGGAGGAAGAAAAGAACAGGAGATCGCTTCCGTACACTGTCAATGAACCCTTCAGACACCACCATCCATCTGTCCACTGCCCCCAGCGGCAGGAGTCCCATTTCACCGCAAGACAATCCGAGAACCAAGTTGAGAAGTTCAGGTGCTGACTGCTCTGTGAAGGCGCCATCTTCCAATACCAGATTTTCATAATTATAACAGAAAGGCGTAAATTTTCTAATGCATGGCAGTTCAAAAAGTAATCAAGGGAATGAGCCGGAGGGCTATTTTAATGTATGCAAAGCTAGTGACCCACAGTAAATGGGAAGTAAGCCACAGTGAATACAAAGTAATGCACACAGACTCAAGTCCCGGCCTGATGAGGGACGGCTAAAATTAACACCCAATTAATTTCCGAATTGACAAACAAATGAAACCCATAAATCTACCTTCTCATTAATTTTCTTGTGGTATAATTTAAAGCAGTAATATGAGGGCAAAAACTGAGCATTATCCATCATAAATATCAAAAAGATAGCACTGTAACACCATAAATTATGCATATTACCTGTTGTTAAAAATGATTTATGTATTATCAACTTTATCGTGCACTGTGGATGTCTAGATCTATCTTTTAAAAATCTGGAATTTCACTTAGCACTTAAAAGAGAAAAAAGTTCAGGTGCAATGAAACAGTCAAAAGCATGTATTTTTTTTATTTTTCAGTAGCCACTTATTGAGCCATAGGGGAGGACCAAGGCAAACCTGCAATCCTCATAGGTCTTAGGTTAATAGAGACAGAAAGACTATCATGCAGGTGATGGGCTGGGTCTCTCAGGGGAGAAAAAAGAAATAAGCTCCAGAAACACCTCTTCTAGAGAGCACTGGCATGTGTGTCTTAAAGGAACTACTCATCTCTCTGGACTTCAAGAATGCAGGAAAGGAATGAGTACAAGCAACAATATGGTGGATGCAACCGACAGAGCCAGAATCTGTAACAGGAATTCAGTTTAAAAAAAAAAAAGAATCCTCAGTTGGCTGGAAGTTTGGGACAGAGATTATGTTCATTGTTAACAATGTAATAATTAATAACAATAAGAAAGTAATAATAACTACAGTAATAATGTAGCTCTCCTTTATAGTTAAAGGAGGAGGGGGAAAAAGAAATAGGAACTAGTTTGTATTATCAGTTAAACCAGAGACACATCTATGTTTATCAATTATATGGAAGAAAATATTCAGATTAAAGTACTTTCCTGCTGCACCTCCCCACCTCCATTTGTTTAGTAAGAATTAAAAGCAAAAAAATTCCTTTCTCTCCAACTTGACTTTAAGACATGTCTTGCACATAACAGGCATTTAGCACCTAATTGCTGAATATATTTTTTTCTTTTTTCTTTTTTTTTTTTTTTTCTCCTTGGCTGCACCTGAAGCCTGTGGAAGTTTCTGGGGCAGGGATGGAACCCAAGCCACTGCAGTGACACTCTGGATCTTTAACCTCCTGTGCCACAAGGGAACTCCCATAACTGCTGAATTTTTAACTAAATGATTACACAACAGACAAATCCAAGGCCAACTTCTCCCTCAAATGAGATCAAGGGCTTGTGGTCACCACCTTTTATGTTCCTTCTTTTCAAATACTCTATTTCCTGTACTTCCGAGGAATGACTAACCATTGTGGAATTCTGAAACTTAGAAAAGAACTTGAGTCATTTAATCATTTTAAGTCTTCACATAAGTAGGACTGTCCCAGTGGTTGAAAATATAAAGGTAATCAACCAATGACGAACTTTTCCAAAACCCATGGTGAACATTTACTATATACAGAAGGACAATTCAGAGGGAAGGGAGATGGTAAATAACAGGATGTTTAATTTTCCCTGTAATTTATGACTTGCTAGAGGAACAAGGTGGTAGTTAAAATTACATTTGTAACAAAAAGATGGCTTCCATTTTCTATCAGGCTTTCCATGTGAAGACAAGGGACCTGAAATTTCCAAGGAAAATGCTTTTTTTTTTTTTTTTTGCTTTGTAGGACCACACCCACAGCATATGAAGGTTCCCAGGCTAGGGAGTGAACTAGAGCTACAGCTGCCGGCCTACACCACAGCTACAGCAACGCCAGAGCCGAGCCGTGTCTGCGACCTACACCACAGCTCACGGCAACGCCGGATCCTTAACCCACTGAGGGAGGCCAGGGATCGAACTCCCAACCTCATGGTTCCTAATCGTATTCGGTTCTGCTGCTCCAGTTCGGGAAGTCCAAGGCATTTCCGAATTCCACCTCCAGGGCACCCAAGCAGCTCAGAGAAACTCTAGGTGCCTGGTTCTCACAACCCGTTGTAACACACCTTTCCTGGGAAACAGTAAACTTCTTGAGACATCAGGGAGTGCAGATAACCAGCATCCCACCCTCTTCAAAGTTACAGATGTCTAATTTTTATTTTTAGAACTTCAGGAGACTACCAGGCTTGCTTTCCTTCTCTCCCAACAGACAAAAGTTGAACTGCTGTCATCATGGCAACTGTGGGCAGAGGATGGAAGTGAGAAGCTGCTCTAGCAAACAGAAGTGCAAAGGAGAATCCAGCCACATGCCCTGGCATATTAATCCAGACGAGCTCAAATAATTAAACAGAGACCAGAAAGGAGCCTTGCCAATCCAGTACTAGGCTGTTTGCTTTGCCACAAGGAAGCCTCTGAAGCTTAGGATACAACCTGGCCAGGTGTTCTGGGGAGCTTAATTAAAATAGGTTTTCACCTAAGGAAACCCATTTTAAGTTTAGTCTCTAACAAAGCCTGACAGACTGGACTTTATCCCGTTAAACATGCAAACAGCTGAATTCTCATAAAGTGACTGACGACAAATTCAGAATGGTTTTTTTTTTTTTTTCCACTTCCCTATTTTATAGAGTTGAATACACTTGGGGCCAGAGCCCTAACACCAATCAGTGACCAGCCTGTTCCATGACACACTTCATGTAGCTCCTGTGAAGCCCCCTCAGTGCAGCCCCTCAGGGCTTTGGTGGCCAAAGGGAATGCTAAGTTCACAGCATCATGGCCACTTCCAAATGCACGCCACCAGAAGTCTGTGGCTTGCCTTCCTCTGTTGTGTGAGAGGGACAATTATTTAATTCTACTCTTCAAAAACTCCAATACGCATATTTGCATTCTCCACCCCTTCCCCAGGAACTCCTGTAGCTAGGGGAGCAGACTTTCTCTGATAAAAAAAAGACCACCATTTGTTGAAGGTCATGACCCCCCAGCCCCCACCCTGATGGTCTGTGGTGTATCCTTGTAATTTACAGCAAACCTTAGCAAGTCCTGCCCAGTTTTGAAACACAAGGCCAAGTCAGAAACAGCAACAAACAATAATTTAAAAAACAAAAAGCAGAGATGATGTGAGCTGAGTCTGCTCTGCTGTTTGCAAAACATGACAAAGGACGGGCTCCTGTTGGTTCTTATCTATTATGG
This sequence comes from Phacochoerus africanus, assembly GCF_016906955.1. NCBI lineage: Eukaryota > Metazoa > Chordata > Mammalia > Artiodactyla > Suidae > Phacochoerus > Phacochoerus africanus. The sequence continues at coordinate 132,899,178 of NC_062544.1, forward strand.
TTGCCACTGTCCAAGCAAGTAGTCATAAACACAACCGCCTGCCCTCAAGCTGAATAAAGAGACACATGGTTGGCTTTACTTCACTAAATGACACAATGCAGAAGCACATTTTAAAGTGAGGCAGGTAAGTGTAACAAAATAAAAACATTAGCTTTTTAACATATATCACTGCCTATTAATTGTATGCTTTCCTCCCAGTTAGGCTGTCCAGCGTCACAGAGGAATTACTGAGAATGTATCAAATGAAAAGTTTGTATTTCCTTTTCGAACTAGACAGAGCACACACACATCAGAGAGGACCCACAAGGAGCCCCCAAGGACCACACACAACACACACAAAATACAAAACGCAGGGATTGTACCTTTCAAAGGTGACTGCCTTGTTCATAGCACTAGACTTTTTCTCCTAGACCTTTTAAGTCCTTGTTTGTTCGACAAAGTTTTCTAGCCATCTGATGTTCTATTACTGAGCTAGTGGCCCTTCAGGAGAGCTCTCTCCTTTCTGAAAAGAGCAAACAACTGCATAGATATCATTACACTAAGGAAATCTCTTAGAAAAACCAAACAACTCGCTAATCTCTCCAGCCCCTTCATCCAAGCAAAAGATAAGAAAAGCAAACCTAAGTCTCTTTCAACCACATTCCAGGGACAAGTTCCCCTTTTTCTTTCTTTATCAAAATTCTAGCATTTAAGTTTTTTTTTTTTTTTCCTAATGTGTGTGTTTTTTAAACAGACCTTGCAGGATAAACTGCTGCTCACACCCGCAAACAAAGCAATATTTGTTTAATAACGATTGCTGCCATGGGTACAGTAAACAAGGCGCCCAGCATTTGTGTTTATGAACAAACACATCATCTTACAAGAGCAATTTAACATTAACCAGGTGGAATAATCAACAGATTTCATAGGTGACACCAGGGGCAGGACTAATGTAAACACAACTGGGGAGGAGAGAGGGGCCACTCTCTGGGAATCAAGGTCGAGGTAAATGCATTACAGAGTAAACAGCTGCAAAGAAGGCAAGATAAACAAACAGTCATTCTTCTGACATTTAGAGAGGCAGAAAGGTTGTATGTTACATAGATCAGCTGCTGACCACCATGAAATCAAACCAGTTGGAGACCAGGCCTGCTTGTGTGCACAATGCCATGTTTGCTTATAAACAACAATTTGCTGTTACCAACCTTGCATTACTCATCATCATATAAGCCAGAGCGAATCAAGTGAAATCCAGTTAACTCTTTCCTGGGGACACTACTTCGAAAGTCTCAAAGAAGCATGGCCCCCTGTAGGAAAACGAGGTCACCCCCCCACCCCAAATGAAGCAAACAGAGTTCAGTCAATGCCCTTTGATTTCCTGGCTTGCAGATAAAAATAAGCATCCACAGGGCTTCAACTACTATAGGTTGGATCTAGCAACAGATTGAAAAGACTGTAATATTTTCATGCTTGAATAACCACACATTCATTTCCTGGGCTCATCTTCTCTTATCAATGAAATATATGGGTCAAACACTGATTCCAATCTTAAATATTTTCATCTAGAAGGAAAACGCTAATGTTTTTTTCTCCCCCAGTTTCTTGTTCCAAGATACACTTTAGCATTCTAGAGCCACAAACAGATCTGTAGCATTTCCAACCACGCTGCAAAAATCCAACTAAACTAGGTGATGATTCTGCCCTTAAAAAAGATTACATATAATATCCTAATCAGTTGATGTTACATAGAAGGACTCAAGAGTTCATGTTGTGAGCTTATCAAAGAAATCCTGGTTTTCCAAGCCAATAATGAATAAGTTCAATGTGTCCACTAACAAAGTGTTACAAAGAAGGGTTTTTTCTCCAAAAATGTGTTTTCTTGTGTCCTAACATATAGAACAGCATGCTGTTTATCCTAAGAACGTTATCAAACTTTATCATAGATTCTATATTTAGGAATACCATTTGCAATCAAAACATTTCTTTGAATCTATTTTACAGATACTTTAACATCATTAAACTACTTAAATTTGATACAGGTGAAGAACATTTCTCTATTACTTAAAATGTAATAAGCAAAAATATACCGAACGACAGTTTGGTAATTTATCTCTGTCTTACATTCACAATCAGTTAATTAATTTTTTAAAAATTTAGCATTGTGTCATTGCCAAGTATAGCACAACACTGCTGGATACCAAAGCAAAATGTGAAAATAAGAAAATGAAATTAGAAAAAAAACTAAGGCTATACCTCAGAGGATTCTGGCAATTACACTGGTAAGTATCAGATTATTGGAATTCCCATCTCTGTCTAAAAAGTATAACCAAAATTTTACTGGTCTTCCCAGCTCCTCTCCCCCCACCCTCATTTCCATTAAAAACTTCCTAACCTTCTCTAGCTGTTCCTGATTTCACCTTCTGCTTCAAAAATCTAACCTTTCTTCTGCAACTGTCAAGTCACAAAATAGCAGAGGGTTTTCTTGTGTGTTTTGGTTGTGTTGTACCATAGTTTGTTTCCTAAGTGCCTCTCTGCTGACTCTCTCCTTTCCCCAAACCAACACAGCCCCTCAGGCCTCCACAGTGTCTAGAGAAGAAATTTCCACGGAGGGTTCCGTGCCTGAGGAGGAGAGAATTCCTCAGGCTCAAGGACTTGTTAACACCTTATAGAACAAGGAACGGACATTGAGATGAATCCCTTTTCTGCCCTAGAAAGCCTGTGGGGATTAAACTGTTCCACTGCCCCAGAGAAGGAAAGCCAGCCTTGCTAAACCCTGAATGATGATGCAAGTCTGGCTGCTGGAACAACTAACACAAACTCTTCCTCAAATGCCTTGGGAACGGAACGTTCTCAAATTCCATGCTCACTGCTCTGCGCATGCGGCCGAGATGGCTAGGACACAGAGCAGGGCCTTATCCCATGTCCCAGCAAAACTACAGAGAGAAAAAAATGAAGAGAAAGAATCCTGCTCTATCCCCCATCCCTGTTCCCCATCTTCACTGAAAAATGCTGGTTACCCAACTCTCCACACTTCTGGTTTCTTCCAGGAGTTCTCCTGACCTTCATGTTTATTTTCTATCCCTGGAGCCTGAAATGAACCAAACGACTGGTAAGGGGTTTTAGTTTACAATTCTAAATGATAATCCAAAGAGTGGCAGCCATTTCCCTGGTAAAGGCCAATAGCTGAGCCCTGGAGTTTTCTAAGCCTCGCATAACCATTACCCAAATTGAGGCCCTTTTTAACTGCAAGGTGATTCTACGGGTTCCTCCCCATGACTGGGAGATATAACATGCCTTTTTCCTCTATCCCAGTTGTGGTGGGGAACTTGCCCTAATCCACCTTTAGTTCTACCTGCACGTGTCTGTTTTACTTATTTTGTTCCCCGCAGAACCTAAATGTTTGAAGCTTTCTTTACTAAAAAATTAATTAAAATAAATGAAAGAGGCCAATATTCCACATAGGACCTGCTGTACAGCACAGGGAACTCTACCCAATAATCTGTGATAATTTATGTGGGAAAAGACTCTGAAAGTGAATGAATGTGGGTATATGCATAACTGAATCACTGTGTTGTACAGAAGAAATTACCATAACATTGAAAATCAACTATACCTCAATAAAACTTTAAAAATTGAAAAAAAAATACATCAAAAAGTAAGAGAGAGGGCACTGACTGAGTTTTTTATACAACCTGTTTGATAAACTATTTTCAAAAATAAAAGAGTCTCCAGGAAATTCTGGGAAGACCCAAGACTGGGTCTTAGAAATCCTGAGATTCTTAGCGCTATCATGCTACCATAGTGACCACTTGAGCCAGTTTCCAAACCTCAAGCATTTACTTCTACCTTCATTATTTTTGCCATCTTCATCTACATCTCCCATGTTATTCTTGCAAATTACTTACTTTTGGCCAACCTAAATCTATTTCAGAGAAAACTTTATAATACTGCCTCAAATGGAAAACCGGTGTGCTTCCCTTTAGAGAGAAAGACTTTCTAATTAAGGTAATACAACCCAACAAATGTAATCAAATTCTAGCTAGATCCTGGTGTCCACAGAGGCTCTGGGTGGAAGCCATGTTCTTGCTTTGTTAAATAATGAACTTACAATGGGGAAAGAGAGATTAAAGACACACTAGCACCAAATGGAGACTTTCTTCTTGACTGTATCAGAAGGATCAAAACAGACTGAAAATGGAATTGCTGCAACATCAACTCACAATAATGGGAACCGGTGAATGATTTATGAGCCATCTAAAAATCCTCTTCCAACACACCAGTGAGTGGTCCAAGCTTATGTCTTGGGGAACTGAGCAAGAGGAGACTTAGGAGTTCCATCCTGAGACCAGTCTACATCCTTGACTCCTAAGTATAGTATTCCTAACAATGCAATGCATAAGGCACTGATAGAGAGCCTACTGTATACCCTTATGCTGCTTGAGAAATAATCAACCAGCTAGACTCTCTAAACTGAATGGGACTCCCGGGCCATGGGTATTATGCTTGTAGAAGACAACCTGGAAATCAAACCGGCCACTCCAACACAAGCCTCCCTCCCAGACTTTCTTTTCTCACATCATCAAAAAACTAGTGCAACAGCCACTTAAGTAGAGCTGCCTTTCTTCAATGCAAGTTCAGAGTTTATTCATTACCAAGTAACCACTCTATGATAAAAACTATAAGCATATCATTCAAATGCTTTATTGGTCAAAAAGATGGATGCTTTTATTAGTCCAACCTTTTTTGTAATGGAGTGCCACTGATGACCCAGCATTAGCCTCATTCCCTGCTATTAATCACACTTCTAAGAGCCCATTTTGCCTTAAAATCTTAAGAAATTGCTATAATTTAAAGACACGGCGTCTATATAATGGGAAATGCCTCAGAGATCGTATCATTTCACAAAATACAGTATTTTTTTTAATGGAACAATGACCATGATGCTCAGGTATTATAAAAAGGGAATAATTTTTATATATATGAAAGAAAAGTGAGACATAAGCTGCCTTTTCTTTGTGTGGCTTTACACATTTGTCCAGTTTAATCATTACCTTTGCAAAGTTGATGAATCCATAGACATAGGCATACAGTCTACTTAGATTAACATCGATGTAACATTCCCAAACAAATGAAAAATAAAAGTGGAAGGGAGAAAACCTAACGTGTTAAGATAGCAAAGACGTGAAAGAACTTTCATGTGCTTTAAAAAATTCCATCAGTAGCATATTCCTCATTCATCATCTATAATTCCGGTGCCTTGCCTGTCCATGAGAAGAGAACTAAAGCAAGCTCTTCAATAAACGACTTCAGGACAAACTACAGGTATCTGCCAATTTACGTGCAGTCTGATTTCAATAATATAATGATGCTCTTACCTTGTAAGTCTTCATCTCATTAAACCATCCCTCATGACCATTTAGCACAGCTGAATATGATAAAGGAAGACATCTCTGAAAGACTTTTTCAAAATACAGAGCTAAAATAAAGCTTTTTCAAAGTTCCCCTTTAATTTTTACTACTACACAATTGGAGCACAACATAAACGAATCTTCAAATCTTTCATACCCCCCCCCCAAAAAAAAAGGTGACATTATGTTACATGGTGAATGAAGGATAGGCTCCCATCAGGCACAAAGATCATGAACAGATCTGGTGTAAATGGCTGGGAAGAATAGAGAATTAGCCTGAAGTCAAGAGCCCAGATAACGCCCTACACTTAGCATGGCTTGAACTCACTAACTGTGAACCAGCACAGAGGCTGGTCACACAGTGTAGGTGGGGCTGGACATCAGACTGCTCAGTGATAAGTAATCACAGCTCTGACTGAGGGGCCCCTTCTTAGAGATATGCTCCACCGTGTGGTGTCAAAAGGTTAAGATAAGCACCTAGACCTTGAACCTTACACTATAACTAGTAAAAAGGCCAATTGCTGCACCTATTTCTCAAGAGCTAGAAAGAATTGCTCAGCCAGGGAGGGTATTTAGGAAGAAACTGTCACAGTCATGCCAACAAGAAGGGTAGAGCTTAAGAGGCCCACAATCCCACAGTCGGTAGAGCAGGCACCACCAGCGGGGACACTGATGGCAGCCTCCGTTCACACACTGGGCGGTGGGACCAATGGATGGCTTCAGAGTCAATGGTGGGGCCATCTGATGTCTGGAGACTCCAGAGTTTCAATAGGACACCTTCTTCAACTAAATATCCAATTCTGAAGGGCATTGCTACTCCCTGGCATTTCCATGGTAGCAGTGAACAGCGGTGGTACTGGGCACCTTTAGAGCAGAAACAACACCTGGTACCGAGTATGAGACTTTTAATGGAGGCAACAGGGGCCCATTAGCATCATCCCACCATTGATATATGAGTAAAGACTCATCAAAGATCACAGCTTATGAATAACCAAGTGCTAGAAGGGGCCAGCGTTTTTACCCAAGAGCCAATCCCTGCGGCACTTCCCTTAGGAGCCTGGTAAAGGTACAAGGGCTCTGTCCTATGCTAAGGATTTCCAGAGAGAACCAGCCATGTCTCCAAAAGATAAGGAAGTCATCACTGTTTATACTGCAACTCTGGTGCAGACCTCTACTGCACAACATTGTGGTTCCCTGGAAAGGAGTATGGGTGTCACCTGGGAGCTTGCTGGAAATGCACCTTCTCAGTCCCATCTCAGACTCACTGAATGGAGAACATGCCTTGCAGTAAGAACCCCCTGGTGATTCACACTAAAGTTTGAGAAGGCAGGTGTGGTGGAAAGAGAGCCACCAGTGGACCAGATATACTTGAATTTGATGCCTCCCCCTGCCAATGGTAAGGTTTCAATATGCCTCCTGACCACCCCACCTTTCCATTTCCTCATCTGTAAAACCCTAACACTCTGGATCTGGGTTCAATCATCCTTCAAAGCAATAAGCATTTTGTACGTAATAGGTGCTGGCTGGGTTGTGCCCTAAGTGTTGGGGCCACAATAGGGAACAAAAGTCAGTACGGATCCACTGACATGGAGGTGACTGTTTAGTGGGGAAGACACACACTAATCAATTAGTCATTTAATAAGTGGAGATTAGAACTGGGAGAAGTCTCATGAAAAACGCACAGGGCTCCGAGAACACATGAAGAAGCTATTATGTGTCAAGTGCTTCGTATGCAGTAGGTGCTCAATAAATCACCGCTGTGATTATTAGGAGCCCATAAAACCTAGACCTCTGGGAAGCCACTAAAAAATTCTCAAGCACAGAATCTCTTTTCCCTATCTAAAAGGAGCCCATAGAAGCAGGACTGCATTCTCAGTTAAATGATTTGTAGGAATGTTTCCTACTTTCTCTTGGCTATATGAGGAATATAACATCTACATTTCTTTGAATGGCAGTAACTTCCCAGGTTATTATTAAGAATTAGCTCTTGTTTACCAAGTTGTAGTTAAAAGGAAAAACGCAGAGCAGGGCACAGGGTAATCCTGCAAACCCGCCTTGTCCTAAGAAATCTCTTGATGAGCACTTTAAAGCCTTGATACCTCAAGAAAAAAATCTTTAATTGCCTTCTCAGAAGCATTTCTCCGTGGTATACATGGTTTGTGGAAGTCAAGAGAAGTACATGCTGATAATTGCAGACAGGATTAGCAACTTGTACCTCACAGTGTAGAGGCCAGTGGTTAAAGACTGGTGCATCTTGCACGTGTCTGCACAGTGGGAAAATGGGACTGACGGGAATCACAGATCCCATGACCAAAGCCCCACCACCCAGGACACCTGCCCCAGGAGCAAGACTCTCTCACAGCACCTCACTATTCAGTGTGTCTGGTGTTCCTTCAAACAGCCCTCCAAGCCTACCATGGCTTCCTTAGGCTCACTGCCTGTGAATTTGGTAACTTTACATTAAAAAATGCAACTATGGTGTAATACCTCTCCATGTTTGTATGAGTTTTTGGTTCTTTCCCCAAAAGTGGGCTTCCTTCCAACAGGTGGGTATTTGTGACGGAAGAATTTTTTTTTTTAATTTCATCATTCTATCAACTTCAATCTACTGCTTTTTTAACATTTAAGTATGATTGATTTACAATGTTGTGCCAAGTTACATGTGTGTGCGTGCGTGCATGTGTGTGTATTCTCTTTCTTCTATTATCTTTCATCATGTTCTATCTCAAGAGACTGGATATAGTTCCTCACTGTCCAGAGCTGTGGTGTAGGCTGGCAGCTGCAGCTCCAATTTGACCCCTAGCCTGGAAACTTCCATATGCTGCAGGTGTAGCCATTAAAAAGCAAAAAATAAAATAAGACACAAATAATGAGAGAATTCTGATCTCACTTTTATCAGAATGCCCCTGATCAAAAAATGCACAAGAAAAGAGCTGGCAGGAAAAGGCAGGGATGCCAGGGCAGGTGTATGACATAAAGCATGTCATTCCATAGCAGTGATTCTCAATAGGGGGTGATTTTGCCCCCATACCCCCACCCAGGGGACATCTGGTAATGTCTGGGCACATTTTTGGTTGTCACAGGTGGGAATAGGTGCTACTGGGAAACTCAGAATGCATGTGGCCAAAATCCTAGTATGCAAAGCACAGCCCCCACCACAAAAATTATTCCAACCATGATGTCAGCAGTATTATAGTTAAAAAAACTATTCTATGGAATTTGCACTGTTTTATGATGGCAACAGAGCAATGAGTTATAGCTCTTTTTCAATAATAAATTTATAATACGCCTTAAAATCATTTAAGTCTAACTCCTATATTTATTTTCAATGTTTTCATTTAATAGGGCAGAATATTCTCTTATCATTGTCAGGAAAACTATCTTTCCATACATATAGCAAAACAGTAAGATCTTTAGATGCAGTAGAATTTACTTTACATCTATTTTACAAGATTTCTGAGCATCCCTTTAGAGAATCTTTCTGGAAGGCTGGTGTCACTCTCAGAGACAAAAGATAAAGAGATTACCTGATGCATTCTGGCTTTGTGATAACTTTCTGGCAGTTAATCATATTGTTTCTCTGATCTAATGGTTTAAGCCTTAAAGTCATAAGGACCTGTGATTTCTGCTTGCCCTTCTCCTTCCTCAATACCAGGGAACTGAGTACCTATGATGGGTCAGGTTATGTAAGACTTAGGTGACGCCCTGCCATTTGAAAGAAGTCTTGTATTTCCCAAGGGTGGGAATGAGGAGGCTGAGGGAGGGCACACTCACAAGCAAATAGGAGGAGAGGTGCCAGGAAAAAACGGAAGTAGCCAAACGCGGAGGTGGAACCTTCACTGAGCAGGAAACAGGCAACGGCTGGGAGCTGAGGAACATTTTAGAAAGAGAAATCTGATATAAGCATCTAGGATGGGGCTAAAGCAAGGACACCAGGGGGAAAATTAGGAAGCTTTAGCCCAGAACTGACAGAGGCAGTAGGGGTGGGAATATAAAGGGGGTGGGGCTCCTTCCCTTTGCCCCTGACTCCTGAGCACCTGCTCCATCATGACTCCCTCTTCCACTGTTACCTCTCAACTCCCCCTCTCATGACAAGTTCACACACCGATCTTAAAATAGGCTTCCTCAAAACCTCAAGCGTCACTCTCGGCTCCCTCCAGTGCTCCCTCCATTTCCTGCCAGCTGATGGAGAGAAACATGCCTCATCGCCTCCACTTCCTTCTTCCCACTGGATCCTTGGCCATAGCAGGCTGGCTTCTGCCCCACCTCTCAGCCCAAAATATTCCCACCACATCGGCTAATGAGCCCAGAGTTGCTAAATTCGATGGCCACTTTTCAATCCTTACCTCAAGTGACCTCTTAACAACACATGACACTGTCATTCACACTGTCTCTCTGAAAACAAAAACAAAAACCTCTGCTCTTTGCCTCTTGGTTTTCCTGCTCATGGTGGTCCTCTCTGCCTATCTAGCTGTTGGTTCCTTTTCACTCCTTTAATGAGCTTAACTTCCTCCACTCACTCTGAAATCTTCCATCTTGCCTGGAGTTCCATTCTCAAGACACCTAAATCTGGAGTTCCTGTCGTGGCGTAGAGGTTAACGAATCCGACTAGGAACCATGAGGTTGCAGGTTCGATCCCTGCCCTTGCTCAGTGGGTTAACGATCTGGCGTTGCCGTGAGCTGTGGTATAGGTTGCAGACGCAGCTCGGATCCCACATTGCTGTGGCTCTGGCGTAGGCTGGTGGCTACAGCTCCGATTGGACCCCTAGCCTGGGAACCTCCATATGTCACAGGAGCGGCCCAAGAAAAGGCAAAAAAAAGACCAAAAAAAAAAAAAGACACCTAAATCTTAAAGCAGGGGTTGACAAATTTTGGGGTGGCAAGGGCCAGAGTGTAAATATTTTCCACTTTGCAGGCTACCAGGTCTTTGTCCCAACCATGTAGAGTTATTGCTCCTTTGTAGCATGAATACAGCCAGAAACGGAGTATTAACCAGTGGGCAAGACTGAGTGAGTGCCAATTAAACTTAATTTACAAAACAGGTGGCAGTGAGATTTGGCCCAGAAGACTACAGTTTGCTGACCTTTGCTCTAAAGCACCAACCCCAGAAAACCTTACCCTTTCCATGGCTTGACTTCAGGCCCACCTACATCTCTTAACTCCTGGATCATTTCAGCCAACTAAAATACCTTTCCAGAGCTACAGACCCTAAATCCTACTACCTTTTGGACATTTCTAGACATTTCTTCTGGATGTCCTAAAAGAACCTCAACTTTTTCTCAAACTGAAATCATCTATTTCTTCTTCCATCCAAATCCCAAGCCAGGGGTTTTCAAAAAGGGGTCACTTTCTAAATCAAGAATTATTTGGTAGGGGTAATAAAAGGAAGACTATTATCAGTGCCCATCCATTCTACGTCCTATTCATTCATCATTAAGAAATATAAGCTTTTAGTATTATTTACATCATTTCGCTTAATGTTAATGCCAACTCCCATTATAATGGCAAGTATGGATACATCTCATTTTACAGATAAGTGCATCAAATCTTCAAAATATAATATGCTTGGGAAGGAGTGGAATTAGGGCTTGATCTCTACCTCCTATTTAAATAATATCTGCTTCTCCACACTCTTGCCTCAGAACACGCCCTCATCATTTTATAACTCGGAATGTGAATTTTTTTTATCGTTGCATATGGAAACTCCTGGACTGCGGGTCAAATCGGAGCTGCAGCTGCAGACCTCCATCCACCACAGCCACAGCAACACAGGGTCCAGCTTGTGGCAACACAGGATCTTTAACCCACAGAGCAAGGTCAGGGATTGAATCCACATTTCAGAAAGACAGTGTTGGGTTCTTAATCTGCTGAACCACAAAGGGAACTCCCCAAATGTGAATTAATACATCTCCTAGTCTGACTACATCAGAGTACAATCTGATCAGGTCACCTCCTTTCTTTAATGGCTTCTCCTTCAATGGCCTCCTGATTCTACACATGTGAAGTCCCAAAACCTCGAGGCTTGCTCTGTCCAGGATGAAAGCCGCTATATGCACATGAGGCCCTCAAGCTATTAAAATGTGGCTAGAGTGACTACAGAGCTGAATGTTTGAAGTATTTGCATTTTTTTCAATTTTTTTAAAATTATAGTTGATTTACAATGTTCTGTCAATTTCTGCTACACAGCAAAGTGACCCAGTTATACATACATATATATATATTCTTTTTCTCACATTACCCTCCATCATGAAATATGTGCACTTTTAATGCAAACTAGTTTAAATTTAAAAACTGACACTCGATTCAGTGACTGGAAAATTTTCAGGTATGTGCCGAACAACTTGGGTGTATCAGTCTACCCTCTCAACTATAAGTTTTACAAAATTTAAGTATAGATCAAGTATTTCTGATCAAATTTTAATATCCAAACTGAGATGATTTTTCAGATGCAATATGTAAGAAAAGAATGGACAATGTGTCTTTCATAAATGTTGAATATTGGTTACAGCTTGGAATGATGATATTTTGAATTGGATTAAATAAAATACTATTATAATATACACTTGATTCCTTTTACTTTTTTAATGCAGCTAACAAAGTTTTAAATTCCTTAGGGGGCTCTCATTTTATTTCTAATGTATAGCACTGGGCTAGGAACACAGCGCTTCGTGATGTGGCCAGACCAGTGAGCTTGCTCTCTCCAGTTGCCTCCCTTCCTCTCTCGCATCTGCATTGTGGTCACACAAAACAACAGCCTTGAACACCTCTGTACCTTCACACACCTTCCCTCTACCTCTGTGTCTCCACTGTGAAGTTTCATGGTGCTAAATTCTATAAAACCTCAAAACTCAGCTTAAGCTAAGAAACTCTGGTAGACTATCCCCATCATCAAGTCTGGGACAGGCATTCTCCCACAGGGTCTCATCATGCTTTATACTAAACTCTTGCAGAGCAATCAGTATACAGTCTTCTAATTTTCTGAATGCTTAACTATAAGCCAAGGGTCATGTCTTGTACCTAACAGGGTACCAGGAGTTTGATGAATAATTCACTACCAGATGAATGAATGAGCGAATGAATAAATGAATGAGATATTGTGTAGCTAGACCCAAAGACCTGGGAGCTGTCTGATTAGAAGAAATGGGGGGGCATCAGTAAGTGTCTTTAATTTCCAGACCAGGTGATCAGGAGAATAATGATGTGCTGGTGAGAAAGGCCAAACAAGAGAAAGAGGTTATTCTCAGGAGAGAAGCAGAAGTGAAAACAAGAGCTGGGTGGGGGGAGTCCTGAGTGCATAGGTGACACTTCAAAGGGAGTGGGTAAGACTGAGAGGGGAAGGGGATGGGATCCTCTGAACCAACCATAATCAATTCTTCCTTTTAGGAAACAGGAAAGGTGCTATTGTACCCAGTACTAAGTTCTTGCCATCACAATTGCCCAGTGGGGTATGTACAAACCCCTTTTTTGAGAGGAAAACACTAATGGTCAGAGAGTATTAATGTACCTATACACTCATATACCAAGCTGTGGACAAACATGTGAATGTCAAGGTCATCCCAATACAGAGGGATACTCAGGAGCAGAGGCCTAGAGAATGACACAGAAGTCAGAAGGGAGTTTCAAGAAGGAAGGGATGGCTGGTGGTTTCAAGTAGTTTAGAGAAGTTGAGTGTGGTAAGACGATGGAGAAGGCAAAAGGGAATTCCCCCACCCAACATCAAACACCTTCAATCTCCTGCCCTCTCCTCCTTCCCTTTTGAGAGTATCAGGCTATTTACCTTCCACCTTCATGCTTAAGTCCATGCCCTCCATCAATTACCATTCCTCCAGTGCCAATGCCCTCTCTCTACTGGCTCCCCCCCATTTCAGCCTATAAATTCACTGAAGGTACTCTGCACCCAAATACAGTCATTCTTGGGTGACGCTTGGTTCATCTGTACCTACTCTTCAGCCTCTTACTCAGTGAAGTGTCTTGAAAGGATGCTGTCTCCCTGTTTTTAGCTCCCACTTACATCTTTCTGCACTGTGGCTTCTGTTTTGTTTTGTTTTGTGTTTTCTTTTTCTTCTATCCCTGTGTTTTGTCTTTTCAGGACCTCACCTGTGGTATGGAGGTTCCCAGGCTAGGGGTCAAGCTGTAGTTGCTGGCCTACACCATAGCCACAGCAACATGAGATCTGAGCCGCGTCTGTGACCTATACCACAGCTCAAGGCAACCTTAACTCACTAAGCAAGGCCAGAGATCAAACCCAAGTCCTCATGGATACTAGTTGGGCTTGTTAACCACTGAACCACGGCAAGAAGTCCCACTGTGGCTTCTCAATTCTCCAGGATAGAATCATAGTTCCTAAACTTTGAAGCCAACAAGCATCTGGTACTCCACCCATATCCAGGGCAGGAAGGCTGGGGTAGAACTCTGAAGCAGTATTTACAATAGGCAGGCCAGGGGGTGAGGATGCAGGTGGTGCCAGGATAGGCCCAGAAACACTGCTGCACCTAACAGAGCAGAGGTTCTCTGTCACTTCTGACACTTAAGGGCACTCTCTGAAACCTCTCCCACACCTTCCTTAAGACCACACTGCCTCCTCCAGTTTGCTGCCTGACTCTATAAACTTCACCTCCTTGGTCTTTTTTTTTTTTTTTTTTAACTTCACTATCTCCAGCCATGCATTTATTGCTAGGGTTTCTAAAGGTTCCCCTGTACCCTTCATATAAGTTTCAACCCAGCCTACTCAGGGATTATTCAGACTGGGTCCCCAGGAACTACTTCTCTCCTTTAATAGTTATTCGCATCTTTCAAAGCCCGTCAGATTTCCTAAAATTCAACATGTCCAAAACTGAACACTCTTTTCTCCAACCTGCCTCTTTTTCCTGATCAGGAAAATGCCACTGCCATCTTCTTTGACCTTCAGGTGATCCCCAAGACATGGTCATTTTTAGTCTTACAAATCCATCCAATTTATCCTCAATCTCTTCACTATCACCCTGGCCATCCAGGCCTCATCATCTCTCTCCTGCAATACACAAGGAAACTTCTGCCACTATCAAGGACATCATTTTATTTTTTTCTTTTTAGAGCTGCACCTACAGCATATGAAAGTTCCCAGGCTAGGGGTCAAATTAGAGCTGCAGCTGCTGCAACATGGGATCTGAGCCGAGCTTGTGACCTACACCACAGCTCATGGCATTACGAGCTCCTTAAGCCACTAAGCAGTGCCAAGGATTGAACCTGCGTCCTTGTGGATACTAGTCAGGTTCGTTACCACTGAGCCACAAGGGGAATTCCTCAATGTTACCTTTAGATAAAAGGTATTTCTTCTTAGGTATGCCAGATGTACTTCATTTTTAAGTTGGCCAAGGGTCAGCCGCTCCATATGATAAAGATTAAACCTCTCCTCCCACTACACCAAGAGTATCTATCATTGCGTCTCTAAAGTCTAATAGTCTGTATACTTAGCACTCACTCAACAAAAGTTTTTTTGCTCCATAAATGAATGAATGGGGTCATGAGCAATGCAGGGATGCAAAAGCAACCCATCACACTGCCTGGAAAATAGCCAGTGCTCAATACTCTGAAAGTTCTTTGCAGACTAAGGGGGTAATCAAAGACAAACAAGGCTGAGATTCTGAGTTTAGAGAAGCAGAGTTTAATAAGGCACCCGATCACCATTTTTATAGTAAAAGAGAAATGAAGACATCTGCTGAGATCAAATGAAGGTAGGGCAGAGGCTCAAGTGAGGTGGGCAAATTCCTGCAGAATCAATGAGGTAGAGGAAAGTGATCTAAACCCACCAACACTGGGACTGTTGAGGCCAGAATGCAGAGCTCTGCAGTTTCGAGAGAATCGCCAGCATGAATAGGAAAAGCAGTGTGCTCGACGGCAAATGGAGCTGGATGTTGCCAAGGCCAAAGCAGTGAAGGAAGAGGAGTAAGAGAGAGGTGTAGCAAGTGTCCTGCTGAAATGGCTGGTTATCAGGTATATGCTGGGCAGGGCAGATGCAGGCAGATGCAGATGCATCCAGGAAGATGCAGGATGGAGAAGCAGAGTACCATCAATGGAAGTGAGGGGAAGGCTGTGAGCAAACACAGGATTTGAAGTGTCTGGGTAAAGCACATAGAGCAACAAACACCGAGGTTTAGACCAGCTTCTAAAATCATCCAGCAAGTCAAAGGGAGAGCATCCAGAGCCTGGCATGGTGGCACACAGCAATGCTTAGTGGACATTTGCTAAATAAATGCATCAATGACTGAGCAGGGCAGAATCAGCCCCCTGACCAGGGGTCCTCTGTGAACTACCAACATGTAACTGATCATCAGCTTCATTGGAAAATAACCACAGATTAACAGTGTACTCCAAGGATACCCCATGGAGTGATTGTTTTGAAAAAGGCTGTATCTGACATTGGTCTAATATGATCACGTGAGCACTAGGTTTAAGAGTTACCACTTCTCAGCTACAAGTGAGCCCAGATCTGCCAGGATGTGGCCCATCCTAGATAGTCAGTAAATACCACTTGGATGAATGAATGGATACATAAGCAGATGAATGAGGAACAATATCCATTAGGTGTTACACACATAATAAACACTGGCTACCTCCAAAATCATTCCTCAAGGTACAGTATTCACCCAAGTCAGACGGAACAAGCAACAAAGAATGAAGAGTTAAGGCACCTTGTTTCTCCAAAATTCAGATAACACAAAGGCACTAACTGGGAAGGGGCTGCGGGTGAAGACACCTGACTGTGCTGCTTACCACGTGATTCCAATACATTGCCACCTAAATGCTAAGCTGTCAATCTGCTTGGCCTGGGTAGCCTCAGTTCAGAAGTGGCTCAATCTGATCAGCAATGAGCTCTCCACTTAATGCCTCGTACTTCATAAACTACTAGGACAGCTCAATTCTCTGAACAACTGGGAAGGAAACTGAGCTGATAAGAGAATTAATGCTTTCTTCTCAAATCACATCATCGAGGATAATAAAAGCATGTTAAACAAATAACTCTTAAAAGAAATAGGAGAAAAACATTTTACCATAAAGCTCTAAGCTATATTGATGTTTATAAGTATTACAGGTTGGGAGGGGGGGCTTGTGAGATAAGTCGTAATTGCCAATGCCACGGATTTGTTCCCTGTAGAATTCTCTGAGATAAACACAGATTTGCATATTTTGAAGGTATTTCATCTGTCTGTTACACATTCCTGTCACTGTAAAGAGTTGTTCTTTACCAGGAGTAGTTATTTTCTATCCGTCATTTCCAATTCTCTGCCCACCTGCCTGCCCTCTGCAGCCTTCTAGGATTTCTCCCTCAAACTCAGGGGCTGGGGGAACCTTTTGAGCCAGGGAATTGCAAACAGAAACCCCATGCCATCTCTGGAAGGCAATAGGAAGTGAGGGGTTTTCAATGCAGAGCAAGAATGGACACAGGAAACAGGGAACCAGCCATGGGGGCGCAAAGTGGACTAAGAAAAATCTTGTCCCATTGAGGCAATCTTTAAAGACAAGAGATTCACAAAAATCCTTTCGCCTTCTAGGAACAAATGGTGGTGTTACAGGTTAAAACCGAATGAGTCCATTAGCAAAACATTGTAAATCAACTATATTTTAACTTAAAAAAAAAAAAAGTCACAAAGGAGTTCCCGCTGTGGAGCACCAGGATGCAGGCTGGATCCCCAGCCAGGCACAGTGCGTTAAGGATCTGGCTGTTGCTGCAGCATAGGTCACAACAGCAGCTCCTGATCTGACACTTGGCCTGGGAACTCTATATGCCAGGAAGCAACCAAAAAAGAAAAAAAGAAAAAAAAATGCTGAATGAGACCAAGTTTAAAAAAAACAAAAAACAAACAAACAAACAAAAAACTGGAGACAAAGCGGGGTAGAGAACAAATGTTTGTGCCACTACTTCTATTTTTACAGTAACATGACAGATCATGGGCCTGGACACTTTTTTGGCAGCCTGTGAGACTGGACTCCTCTGGGGAGGAGAAGTTTAAAATTACATTGATTTTCATCTTCCCATTTACCAGAGCTAACTAAACTATCTCTCGTTAGGAACCTGGGCTCTCATTTTGCCTTAGAGGGTCTGGATGGGCTAACAATCTCGAGATCTTTCTTGTAGGTGACGCTGGATGCTTCAAAGCACAGATGTGTGTTTGGAGTCTGATGGATGACACTGACAGCCCAGCGTTGCCTTGCCAGGTCCGGCTTCCTTGTCAGGCCTGGGAGAGGCTGGACCCAACCTACCTGCCCATCCCACGCTGCAGCCAGCCTGAGAAATGCCTCTGGCCTGGGATGCCAGTTTCCACCCTGGGCTCCCCTCTTGCTTCTGGGATGTCGCCTCCCTCCTTCCCTGCAGATCTTTCCCCTTCTCCGATCAGAGTCACTCCTTCTCTGTCTCTCTCATCATCCCTTCCTCTCTTTGTCCTCTTCCTGCCACAGCCTCCCTTTCTTTCTCTCTGTCATTTGTTCTCTCTTTCTCAGAATCCTTCTCTTTTGCCTGCTTTTTGTTAGTCTTGGTTTCTTTCCCCCTCTCTCAGAATTCCTCCCTCCCTCCCTCTTCCCCTCTCGGCCTCTGGGTGTGCCCCAAGTGAGCTGTCACCAGTTGGGCAGGGGGACTGTGCATAGCGGCACTGGTCAGACTGGGGCAAGAGCGAAATATGTGGGATGTCAGCCAACAGCTGGCGGGCCTTCTGATGACAGGGCAGAGTGAGCAAGGCGTGCTGGTTTGGCTGTGGGTGGGGAGAGTCATTCTGGTCTTCGTGGTAGCAGTGGTGCCGGGGGCCCCCTGGACCACATGAGAAGACTGGTGGGGTGCTAGGATGCAGTGGTTCGCACGCTCTGAGTCATCCCTCCGCTGATGCGCAGGAGGCTCCTGACCCACTGCAGTCCCCTCCTCACTGCCATCCAGGGCCCTGGGCCCTCTTCGGAGGCTGCATGACAGTCACTCGAGGAGCACGTCACCGCCCCACAAACTGGCAGCCCTACCACATTCGTGTCTCCCCAGAACTGCCCCACCCCCACATCACGTAGCTCTAAGATATAGAGATCCTATAGAACCTGAAGACCCCAGAGCAGAAAAAATTACAATGTCTTTTTATTGGCAACAACAGGGCTCCCTGATAAAAGTGAGGTGTAAACCCATCCTCCCCAACCATATGGAAAACACGCCCCCACCCCACCAAAAAACCCCAAAGAACTGTTAGTCAACTTGAATTATTCTACAGTTCGGCTTAGTCTAGAGCTTATCTAACGGTCTATTGAGTTCTCAGTAAGTCATGTGAAAGGAAGTCCTATGATAACATTTCCTGAGACTTCTAGACATTTGATTAAGGAGTTATAAATCTTAGAGTCTGACTTGTCACAAGCAGAGTGAGATTACACCCAGAGCTGTCAAGATTAGGTAAACTTGTCTTGTTCTCTTACAGGTCTTTCTCAGTCTTATACCACAGATTAAAGATTTTAAGATTAAAAAAAAAAAAAAAAAAAGGTTACCATCATGCTCAATGTAAAAAAAAATAAATAAATAACCAAAGGAGGATAAAGTGACAACTTTCAGTCTTCACATCCTAAAACGTGTTTACCCGCCACTCATTGGCAAGATTTTTAATAAGGAATAAGCAAACAGGGAAGGAGGCTGGCCCACAGGGTTGGCTCCGTGGTGTCACCTGATTAATTCGTTACAGCTAAATGAATAACCTGTATTAAGCTGAAGAATGTGTGTGAGGTGGGCAACCCTCGATCTTCCAGGAACCGATTCCAAGAATATGGTGGAATAAAATCGATACCTTTGGGGGTGGGAAGGAATCCAGAAACCTCTTTACAGGAGCCCCTGTCAAATTCTATTGCTAATTTTGAATTGACACATTATTCTAGGAACGACTGGCAGTTACCATCAGCAAACCTGTGGAGACAGAGGTTTTCATCGTCCACAGCCCTGAAGGAGAGACTATTTAGGGGGTTCCGTGGGATGCTTCAGCAGCTTAGTGCCAAGAGATCTGGTGCCTAAGTGGAGAAGTTAAAAAATTTCTGATTCTGCATACATGCCGAGATGATTGTGTTAAAGAAAAGACATGACAAGCTATAAATCAACTTGCCTTTTTTTTTTTTTTTCTGGGGAGTTTTTACTCAGGTGTACTCTAAATGTGCATTAAACTGCAGCTCCATTAAGCAGTTA